>NC_056750.1:203180004-203407504 GCF_019279795.1 Protopterus annectens
AACCATACACATATGTCAAATTGTATTATTTTATTCAGGCTATAACCAATCTGCAAATGTACTAATGTTCTGATTTTTTAATTTTTTCTGCAAATAAAGACTTAATTGGGGGTCACTTGACTGCTGAATCATGGTATGTATGGAAATCTGGGTTAATTTTAATTAACAAATTATATTATGTCTGTTAAAGCATTTGTTTTCACTGAGGGCCAAGATTTGTGAAGTGTTTTGCTGTACTGTTTGTTTTGATTATACAATTGTATACTTGTGTTTTTCCCCCTCGCATTCTTCCTGTCTTTGCTATTTAGAGGAAGAATCACACAGAACAGATCTGGTAAAAAAACAAGAGTATCATTCAAAACTGCCTATAATGCAGTGATGATTTTACATCAGAGACCCTTCCAGTCAATGTCAAAAATGTGCTTATTCCCAGGCTTGTATATGACAACCACTCTTAACATCTGAATCCTCTGTAAACATCATGAGTCTATAAACTTATCTGAACACAACTTGCAGATCTGTCCCATTTTCCAACAGCTAGGTGTAGAAGGTCAAAACCCCTACCAAGAATGTGCCTTCCCATTCTACTAAGGGCAACCCTGCACATTAATAATGTCATACACAAGCTTCTTTAAAAGAAATAATCTAAACACAGCCAGTCGCTAGAGTGTACAGTCCCTATACCTCACCATCCTAATTGCATATTTCATATTGTTGGTAACGTATTTTGCAAAATTGGGCCCATACTATGGAATGCATTAACAATGACTATTAAGACTATTTCTGATACATGTGTCTAGACTAAATTCTTTCCTTCTTATTGTGTGCTCTCAGTACAGTTTTTGTAGTGATACTTTGAATTTATTAAATTCTGAATCAACTTGATGCTAGTTTCTAATTTCAGCTTTTAAGAGCTGTTTTTACTATGACTTCTTTATTTTAATATCAGACACTGGCAGGATATGTAAATTTGCAACAAAGTTCAAATGATTTTTGGTGCTACATAAGAGATTGCATAGACCACGTTATTGTATTCTTTAATTATACCTTGATGTATCAGCACATCAAATTTCTTTTTTTTTATTTTAGTGTGCAGAAAAGTAGCTGTTCCTAGTACCTGATTATTGATCTTTCGATGGGAAATAACCCCTGAAAGTCACCTGCTCTGTGAGTTGGATCTTTTTTCTAGTGATAAAGTACATCAGGAATAAAGCAACTGGTATGAGAGAAGAAAAGATAAAACGGTAGAAAAAAACATACATTTATTAAGCAAAAGTGTCATGACAGTAAAACATTACATAAATATAACATGCTACATCATTTAAACAGTACCATATAGCTGTTAAGTTTCATAAATACTGCTAAAATTGGCAGCTCATTGAAGACAAATTCACTTTGTAGAATGTAATATATATTCAAATATTTTTACACTAAATATTTTACTAAACTGTGCTATAAAAATGCACTTCTAACATTTAAGAAGTTAATTTTCTAATTGAAGAAAGAAATGCTGCACACAAATCCTCATAAACGAGTAGCCTAGAGGTGGTTCTTTTTTATTGTGGTCATTAATGCCATTATGTTCATGAAGTATGCAATAGGGTGATAGAGAGAGAGAGGGGAGATGTTCTGAGATATAATTACAGAACTATGGACAGCATTGAAGATTCTCCTTGTTTCATAACATGTTTGGAATTTCCAGATTCAGCTACCTTACAATTTTATCATAATTTTGAACAGAGCAGTGAACCATCATCGAATATGGAAAAGCAGTGTCAATACAACTAGGGAATACATAACATTTTATACTTGTTTATCCATTCATGTCACATCTGTGACACAGAAGGAAGAGAGCCCTGAGTACAACCCAGATGACTTGTTTGACTACTTAGATCAGCACTTGAGGAGTTAACTGAGAGAATAAGAAAGGCAGCACTATTTTACATGCTTGACTATTGGGTGGGGTCTTAGGTAATGATGGAAGCCTTGTTAATCATATCAGGATATGCATCCCCTGTTTACAAATACCAGGGGCATGCACTGGCATACATTCTCTGCTATAATAGTCTTACATCACTGCATGTTGTTATTTGGGACTTGGAAATGTACAGGGCATATAAATAAAATATCCATAATAATAGGAGTATGACACTGTTCTGAGATGTCTCAGTTTCTTTTTAAGCAATGCCAGCATTCAAGGTTAAGTAGAAGCACCAGGGGGAGCCAAAGGCCTACTCCATAAGGGCCCACAAAAAAATTTGTAAACAAAAGAAGTTTAGCCATTCAAATTTAAAAACTCGGAAGTCAAATTATGTTTTCTCATATCTATTCCTTATCTGTCTTGCATTTAATGCTATCTTATACAAAAAAACAGACTGAAAACCTTACATGCTTCATATTTGCTGTTTGCTGAGTACACAAATGGTATTGGGCACTGAACTAAATCTACATGAAAAACAAAATATTGAAATTAAGTAAGCCATTTTAGGCTATCAAGATTCACTTGGTTGTAAATGTCTGAGTAATTATATTAAGGAAAACCTGGAGGAGTGCAATTGGCCCACAACGTTGAAAAAAAAAATGATTTAAAGGCACATACAACTAATGTTGGCACCCAAAAGGAAAAACAGTAAACAAAATGCACTACCTAAAACAGGTAAAAAAAGAAAGAAAAGAAAATCAAATTGCTGTTCTGCTAACATTGCAATTAGGCTTACACAAATTATTAGTCATTTTAAATAAGAACATTGCTCTATATAAAATATGCATCTGCTTTACATAGCATGATAGTTGATTTTTCATCAGGTGCAGCAAACTTCAATAATTTAAGAGAAATGGAAAAAAGAAAACAAAGGCAAAATACTCCAAAGCCGAAGAACAAAATGAGTTGTATTGTTCCAATGATAGATGCTTGTGTCTTATTGAATGGACTTTGTCAAACTGATAAAATTCATTTTTTTCTTCAGCAATGGAGAATTTTGTATTTATTTGTTGTTCTTCCATTTTTCTTTATATCATAGATGGTTATTTATGTTGGTATTATGATTTACTTCTTTGATTCAGTTGTGAAAAATACCAAAACCATCTCTGAATGTTTGGATCACTAATTTTGCTGCAAGACAAAACTGCTATTTAGCAAGTTACAAACTGTTTTAAAATATTGGCTTACATTTCAGTAAAGTAACTTCACATTTAATTCTGATCAAGTAAAGCTTATAAAGGCTGGAACACTGCCTTTGTTCCATCAAATAAGAATTGTGATATCTGCTAACCATACCTCTCAAATGTGCAGATTTTTGCAGAATATCCAGATTTTTACCTCATATTTTTGGTCTTTCTTCATAAAATGTGTGCTTTTCTAGAAAATCACTGAGGGCTGAAGTAATCAAATAATGGTAGGCATTTGAGTTTCAGTAATGCATGCCAATGCACGACCTGTTATTCTAGCCACTTTCTAGGTTTATAAGAGCAATATTTAAAATTTGTCACTATGTTTTGGGCCTTTGGCCCCCATTTTTGCCTTTATCCAGATTTCTTGTACTAAGATATTGAGAGGTATGTTGCTAGCCTATTAACGTCAAAAGGTGATCCATTTGCAATGCCCCACATAGTACCAGAAATATATGTCCCGCACTGAGTCAGGGCAATTAAAGGTTGGTATATTTAGTTGGGACTAGACAAACCATTAGTCTTAATAGCAAGAAGACAAACTGAAAGGTCAATATTTTTTTCTTCTGCTTGAAAGGAGAGATTTCTTCTCTTTTGCAAGCTGGTACCAGTACACCCATCTATGTAACAAACTCACCTAGACATCATGTGAATTAATGCTTTCAATCTGTGCTGAGTGACGGCACAAACATGCCTTTGTGAACATACTTTGAATATAAATGGTGGGAATCATAAAGGTATAATCTGGAATAGTTTAAGGCAGTTTAACATGCAAATATATCAAATAATGTTGCAAAACTGAAGGCAGTGAAATACACAGTGCAGTCTGTCCTCAGGATTATACTTACATGACAAGTAAAGGACAATGCAGCAAAGTAAGAAGGGGTTTCCATGAAATATAACGTGGAAACATGACACGCCAGTGTGTGTGTGTGTATATATGTATCTGTGCATGTGCGCGTGTGTGTGTGTGCATGTATCTGTGCATGCATATGTGTGTGCATGCGCGTGCATGTGTGTCTGCTTGTTTGCACGTGTGTCTGCATGCATATGTGTGCATGTATGTGTGTGTGTGTGTGTGTGTGTGTGTGTGTGTGTGTGTGTGTGTGTGTGCACACGCGCATGCGCGTCATTCCTCTCAACCTCTTAAGGCAAGAAATCCTGACAAAGGCCCAAAAATAGGGACAATTTTTAAATATTGCTCTTACAATCTTGGAAAGTTGATGGAATAACAGGTTTTGCATTAGCATTAATTTTCTAAGGATTACGAAGTATGAATCTCAAGTGTATGTCATTATTTCCTGACTTCAATATTCAATGACTTGCCAGAAAACCGCAATTTTACTGAGAAACATACCAAAAATATGAGGCAAAAATCTGGACATTCTGAGAAAATCTGTACAGTTGAGAGGTATGGTGTGCGTGTGTGTGTCTGTGCGTGTGCACATGTGTGTGTGTGTGTGTGTGTGTGTGTGTGTGTGTGTGTGTGTGTGTGTGTGTCTGCGTATGTGTCTGTGTGCATGCGCATGTGTGTGTGTGTGTGTGTGTGTGTGTGTGTGTATGTCTTGGCTTCCAAGTTTCTAGCTCAGGTAGGCAAATATCTCTTCTGTCTCATAAGGCCCCACCATGTGTGACTGTCCAAGTGTCTCTTTCTCTCTCTCTCTTTCTGTCTCCCACCCTCTCTCTCTCTCTCTCTCACTGCAGGAGAGGCCTACATTCCTGCCTTCCTGCCACTGAAAAATGGGGGTGTACCTTCCTCTGCTTGGGTAGATGTGGATCCTCCTCCCAGACTGTCCCAAGACTGCAGCTCCATAAATTCCACGATACTGACTAGGGGGACTATGCCACAAATGTTCTCTCTCTCTTTCTGTCTTTCTTGTTGTGTGTGTGTGTGTGTGTGTGTGTGTGTGTGTGTGTGCCATTCCTTTTGTCAAGAGGTTGTTACACTGAAGTTGAAGTCATCAAATGTTTATATCAATTCTTGTTTTTTCTGATACATCTTAGTTATACTGTGGTCCGAATGGAGAGATAAGTCAGCAAGCAAAGAAAGTAGTAGTGCTGACATTGAATTCATCCTCCATTCTTAGTGAGTTACATTGCAGCATGATGGAGTGAGTCCAGAAAGTAAGGAGAAGCAGGAAGATCAGGAGACATCTGAAGAAGAAATATGGACATGGGAAAGAAAAAGAGATTTAGTATGGTGTAATATTTCAAAGGAGAAAGCAAAACTAACCAATAAAAAAAGAGCAACACCAAGGATATTTGAAGGGAAATACAGGCAAAGGAATCCAGACATGGAAAACTTTACAATACAAAAATACAAAGACAAACAGGAAAAGGAGATCAGTAATGGAGAAGTTAAAGAAATAGAAACTGAGGTTGTGGTGTACCTGCAAAATGAAGGATTCAGTGTAGAAAATCTAATTCATAAAGCACCACAACAGGATAGAACAATAGATATCCAAATTAAGGGGAAACCAGTGGAATGGGAAGTAATTGGTCAGGTGCCATATGAAAATATTTCAGAGCCTTCCACAGAAAATCAGTATAAATGTTACTTGAAGCTGGATAGCAAGGAAAGGAACAGGAAACTCTGACACAGTCAATGTTGAGGAGCAATATGCCAATTAATTCCCATACGACAGAGCAATGGATGGCATATGATGAAATTGAAGAGAATGTGCCACATTGATTCTATAGAACTTTCTGTAGAATGCCTGCAGGAAATGGAAAACAAAAAATGTGTCCTCAGTTTAGAAGAAAATGAGTTAAGAGAAGAGTTGCTTGATTTAATAGAAATGGGTAAATATATTAAGATCAATGAAAGAAATAGACTGCACAAGGTCAATAAATCCCAAAAAGTCAGAAGTCTGATAAAACATATGAACACAGTAATTAGGACTGTCTATGGAGATCCATGCAATATAACAGAAGTAAACAGGATATATTACTGCAACGACCACAAAAAGAATACCAGTGAGAAACAGCTCAACTTTCATGTATTTAATACAAAAATATATTACACTTCTCTTAGCGCCTCGGCCAACAGCCTTTACAGAGTAGAAAAAACATAAAGAACATTCAAAGTAATATATATAGTAAAAAAAGAAGAAACCAATTAATACATCTGAACAATCAATTAATTATTCAATTATAAAAACTATCATTTTAACCTTTTAAAGTTACACTGATTATATAAAACTGTGCCAGTTACATTCCTTATTTAGTCCATAGGGACTTAGGGTATTATATTTCATAATCAACAAAGACTCCTTTTGTCTTAACACATTTTTTTGGATAGTAACATTATTAAAACGTAATGGTACATGTTCTAAAACAGAAACCTTCATACATTCTAAACTACCATCATGTTCATTATTAAAATGTTCTGCAATGGGACTGTTCATCTTTTTGTTTTTCACATCTCTTATATGTTCCTTTATTCTCTGAGACAAAGTGCGTTTGGTTTCGCCAATATAATATTTCTTACATGAGCAGAAGATGACATAAATTACCCCAGTACTAAGACATGAGTATTTTGCTCTGTTTGTAAATTTTTTTCCATTAATTTCTCTTATTTCTTTGTTTATAAAGGGACATATAGAACATTTATTACATAAAAAAGTGCCTACTTCATTAATATTAATTAATATGGGGTTTTGCTTCTCTTTATATACACTATGAACCAAAAAATCTTGTATATTTCTTCCTCTTTTATATGATATCACCAATTCTACATTCTTTAGTGAAATAATTTCTTTTCTAACAAAATCCCAATATTGTTTTATTATATTATTAATCATAGGGGAAAAATTAGTATATTTAGTTACAAAAAATAATTTATATTCACTCTGTACTTTATTGTTATATTGTCCTATATTGTATTTATTCTTAAATTCTTTATCACTAAACACTTCATTATAGCTATTCATAACATTTAATTTATTATAGCCTCTATCAATAAACAAATTAGCTGCTTTCAAAGCTTCATTAGCTGCTAAACATACATCACTACTTAATCTTTTTATTCTAATGAATTCCCCATAGGGGATGGCTTTCAATGTGTGTATCGGATGACAACTAGTGCCACACATTTTCCAATTCATCTCATTGAATTTCCTATGTATATTTGTAATAATTTTATTACCATTACATCCAGTTAACGAAATATCCAAAAAATTAATTTTGTCTCCTATACAGGTGTCATCAAATTTAATACCAAAATCATTGTTATTTAAATCATTAATAAATGTAACTGATGAACCATGTTCCCCCTTGCATATAAAAATTAAATCATCAATAAATCTATAGTACCCAATGACATATTTCCTAAAAAAAGGATGACTATATATGTACTTATTTTCAAAAAGGTCCATAAATAAATTGGCATAAGCTGGGGCAAACGCAGCCCCCATCGCTGTTCCTTTAAGCTGTCGATATAAAGTGCCATTAAATTCAAAAATATTATGGGTTAAGCAAAATTCTATTAATTCTACCATAAAATGTGTTTTAGGGTTATCACCCATAAATGTTACTATAGCTTCTAAACCAAATTTGTGTATTATACTCGTATATAGGCTGACTACATCTGTAGTAATAAAGTACATGTGTTCTAGCCATATAATATTTTTAATTTTATTTAGAAAATCAAAAGAATCCTGAATATATGAAGGCAACTTTACAACTTCCTTTAGAAGATGTTCATGTAGTAAGCCACACAAGTTATATGTAAAGGAATCAAAAGCAGAAACAATTGGTCAACCCGGAGGTCTCTCCATATTTTTATGTACTTTAGGTAGGCAAAAAAATTTTGCCACCTTACTATTTTTAACCATAATTTTACTATCCACATCTGATTTAGTAAAATAATGCAATCTAACACCTTTGTACAATAAAGTTTTGAAGTCTTGTTCCGCTTTAAATAAGAAAGCATTATTAATCACTGAGTAAGTGTCTTTTTTACTCAAATGTTTCATACACATTTCATAATAATCACTGTTATTAAGGACCACCAATTTCCCACCCTTGTCTGATGGTTTGAAAATAATATCATCATTCTTACTTAATCGCTGTAATTTATGCCATTGGTCTTTAGTCAAATTAAAACATTGTTTTGCACATAAAAAATCTTGCAATTCCTTATCTAATAAAGTGTTAAGAAAAACATCTAATCTCTGGATATTTGCATTCTTGCAAGGAGGCATAAAACAATTATTAGTTTTTAAACTACTGGTATTAAACAAACTGTAAGCATTATTGTAATCTGCATTATCCGAGGTACATGAGTAAAAAGAATTATCACTGTCATCATCACTACTATTTCCTACCATAGAGTTATCAGATGAACATTCAACATTCATATTTCCCGTTTTACAAAAAAAGAAATCCCTCAAATTCATTTTACGGTATAAGTTGAACAATTCTATTTTAAGCTCATGTTTACGTGGAATACATGTTGGTATAAACTTCAGTCCCTTCATAAGCACTGATAGCTCTATTTCATCAAAACTATAGTTAGAAAGATTAATTATATACTCATTAGAAAAAGTCACTGGGCATTGTTCATGCCCATCTACCTTTTTTAAAGTGTCTATCGCCCGGATCTCTTTGGCGTTCCGAATTCTGCCACTCTCTCTTCCTGGGATTGTTGTACTGCCCCCGTTGTTCTGCATAGGTCTTCTGAAAGGACTCAGAGTTCGCCGCTCTTGGTAAGTCAGGAAATTCTTCTATTTCTCTCTCGTCTTCTTCAAAAGATGAGGCACCACTTTCTCCTGAGGCAAAACTCTTATTTTTGTACTGTTCTGTGACCGGATTTCCTTTCTGAAAAGTGACGTTTTTCCTTCTAGGTCTTGGATTATTAAACAGTACAAACGCCCTCTTGTGGTCATAGTCACGAATGTCTCTATTAAGTTTGTATTTCTTTCGATCAATGAGTTCTTTCTCATAATTAGTTAATTTATTATTGATGTCAATCAGAAAATTTTCCAGTGTGGAGTTGGAAGTTAAATTAACTATTTGTTCACAAGTAGATTTTGTTTCAATAATTAACTTCTCTCTTTTAATATGGTCTCGTTCTAACAAAATAGAGACCCATTCTAGACTACATCGGTGAGCTGCTGCAATCCACCTTTCATGAAATTTCACTTCAGTTTCATCTTTAAGGTCAAAAGGGGAGGAAGGTTTTTTAATAGACCTCAACCCACGTGGAGTTATTTCTAACTCACAATATCTCTCCAAACTCCCGATATTATAGAAAACAGCAGTCTCTTTGAATATTAATTGTTCCAATTTAGAGCACAATTCCTGTGCATCAGGATTTCCTGCAAAATCAGACTTCTTACCCACCATAGCAAACGGATTCAATAAACTTCTTTTGCGTGAGTCTTCCCATTTCTTCATAATGCCTCCACCAGCATTATTGGGTGCATTAGATGTATCAGCACCTGTGTTCTTATTACCATTGAAGTGAATGTCCCCACTGTTAACTATAGTAGTATTAGTAGTAGTTATTCGTTGATTTGATTCACCATTACGATTAGGCATTTCCATGCCTGATTCTCTAAAAATCCTTGGAAAGGAGCACAGAGACTCACTGGTCATATTATTTCTCAACAACACCACGAACTCAAAGAAATATAGCAGCAACGACCACAAAAAGAATACCAGTGAGAAACAGCTCAACTTTCATGTATTTAATACAAAAATATATTACACTTCTCTTAGCGCCTCGGCCAACAGCCTTTACAGAGTAGAAAAAACATAAAGAACATTCAAAGTAATATATATAGTAAAAAAAGAAGAAACCAATTAATACATCTGAACAATCAATTAATTATTCAATTATAAAAACTATCATTTTAACCTTTTAAAGTTACACTGATTATATAAAACTGTGCCAGTTACATTCCTTATTTAGTCCATAGGGACTTAGGGTATTATATTTCATAATCAACAAAGACTCCTTTTGTCTTAACACATTTTTTTGGATAGTAACATTATTAAAACGTAATGGTACATGTTCTAAAACAGAAACCTTCATACATTCTAAACTACCATCATGTTCTGAGGTTGTGGTGTACCTGCAAAATGAAGGATTCAGTGTAGAAAATCTAATTCATAAAGCACCACAACAGGATAGAACAATAGATATCCAAATTAAGGGGAAACCAGTGGAATGGGAAGTAATTGGTCAGGTGCCATATGAAAATATTTCAGAGCCTTCCACAGAAAATCAGTATAAATGTTACTTGAAGCTGGATAGCAAGGAAAGGAACAGGAAACTCTGACACAGTCAATGTTGAGGAGCAATAGGCCAATTAATTCCCATACGACAGAGCAATGGATGGCATATGATGAAATTGAAGAGAATGTGCCACATTGATTCTATAGAACTTTCTGTAGAATGCCTGCAGGAAATGGAAAACAAAAAATGTGTCCTCAGTTTAGAAGAAAATGAGTTAAGAGAAGAGTTGCTTGATTTAATAGAAATGGGTAAATATATTAAGATCAATGAAAGAAATAGACTGCACAAGGTCAATAAATCCCAAAAAGTCAGAAGTCTGATAAAACATATGAACACAGTAATTAGGACTGTCTATGGAGATCCATGCAATATAACAGAAGTAAACAGGATATATTACTGTTTGTCTTTTCAGATTTTCCCAGTTAGGGGTTGCCGCAGCGGAACTCTGGTCCGCTAATGATTGGCAGTAGATTTTTATGGTGCCGAGTTGCCAGCCCGAAGCCCAACCTTCAGCGAAGGCACACCCATTCATGCATGTCTTTCGGAGGTCACTCGACCGTGGGGAGGACATGCAGACTCCACACAGAAGGCGCTCTTGCTGTGAGGCAACAATGCTACCGCTGTACCACCGCAGCTTAAACAGGAAATATTGCTGTGCAGCTAAATTAATAACTGATAAAGTTCTTCCACAAGAACACAGGGTAGTGAGGGAAAAGAAGGGGAGAAATCGGATACCATCATGGAAGTATCGAACAGAGAAAACTAAAAAGCAATTAAGACAATAAGTGTCACTGTAAGAAGAATATAGAAGAGGGAACAGATCAAAATGCTAAGAAAAATAGATGTAATAAAAGCAATGGTCAGTATTAGAATAGACCATGATCTATCATGCACTATCGCAAATAACAAGCTGAAAATCTCAGCACCAGTGAAACGACTTAGAAGATATGCAGATACCTAACCTACCTCTCCATCTATTCTGTATCATATCCACCCTCCAGCTAATTCAAACTTCACCATGCTTCTTAAACCTACCTCCTTCTCATCTCAAATACTCTTTCTTCTCACCTTAACCTATATTTACTATCTCACCCAGCCCCTTTCCATCAACCATTCACCAACATTTCACATTACCTATCCACTTCCCAAACTGCCCTCACACTCATCAATCCTTATATCCCCCTACCTATATCCCATCAAAAAACATCTGTTTCCCTACAAACTCATTTCTCCCTATAAGCACTCTGCTGCCTCAGCAACCTGCCATACCCCTTACAAATCTCATGACACTCTACTCTGATAATAAGCTGTCCAAGCACCTCCTCAGCCTAGTTCACCAGGTAACTACCATCCTTCTCCCTGGCGACATACACCCTAACCCAGGCCCCTTTACCCCCTCCTCAACATCCAAATCCATCCTATTCACCTCTCTAAATGCCCAAAGCATAGCCAACAAAATCCCCAACCTCCATGCCTGGCTTCTCTACAATCAACCAGAAATCCTATCAATGAAACCTTGTTAAAACCTCATATAAAGGACTCAGAAATAACACCCTCCAACTACTCTATCATCAGAAAAGATAGAACCCACAAAAAAGGTGGAAGAGTAGCTCTCCTATACTCATCTTCACTATCTGTCACCCCTTATACAAAACCTACTCCCCAATTCAACAATGCCAAAATAATTTTGGCCCTACTTCAACTAAATGAACACAAATTCATATGCATAGCCTCTCTATACATTCCCCCTGGGGGCATCATCTCTGTACACAAAGATATTCTCTCCTGGCTTTCCACCAGCATTAGTAATGAAACAATAATCTTGGGTGACATGAACATAAATTGGTCCTCCATTAGGTCCCCCACAAAATCCCTAAATATTAACCTTTATAATTTCTCACAGCTAATCAATTCTACTACTAGACCCTCTGAACACCTCTCCGGTGGTAGTATCCTAGACTGGGTCTTAGTTACTCATCCTCATTATTTCTCCAATAGTGGCACACTTCCCAGCTCCCTCAGTGACCTCCTCCCCACATTTGTCCACCACCTTCCCTCCCCCTTACAAATATCTCATAACTATATTTCCACTCGTTCCCTAAAAACTTTAATCCCAATACCTTCTCTACCTCATTAAAATCAATAAACTGGAGCTCCCTGAAAACTCTCCCCCTGGATAATACCATATCCTATTTCAACTCAACATTCTTAAACCTCCTAGATTCATATGCCCCTCTAAAAACTAAAAGAATAAAAAGCAAAACTGCCCCATGGCTAACCAAGGACACACTAGCTGCCATGCACCTTAGAGACAAAGCTTGGGTATGCCACCATAAAAATAAGACCCTCTCCACCCTTAATGAATACAAAGCGCTCCACAACAAAGTCAAAAAGCTTATCATAGCACACCGCAAACCTTATTTCTCCATACTACAAAGTAGCCATAAAACACATCCTAAAAAATTCTGGAATTGGATCTCCACCCTCCTTAATCCTGGCAAAAAAGAAAACCCTTGTCCTAACCCTAATGCTCTAGACATAGATCTGGCCACCCAGTTCAGCTCTTTCTTCATCAGCTCAGTTAGCAAACTTACCTCATCCTTCACTAACAATACTGCTGCCCCTACTAATACACCCTCTCCCCTATCCTCCCCTTCCCCTTCACTCTCAAATATCTCTACATCTCAACCTACTCCTGTCTCTATAAAACCCATTCCCACATCTACCATAAAAAAACTTCTCCAGAAACTGAAACCCTGCTCCAATTCCCCCAACAACATTCCCTCATACTTTCTTAGTATAGCCGCTGAAGCCATTGCCTTCCCCATCTCTATTTCAATCAATCGCTGTATCCAAGAAGGCTATGTACCCCAACTTTGGAAAATGGCCTTTGTCTTACCCCTTCACAAAGGGGGCAACAACAATAATATCACAAATTTCTGTCCTATCGCCATCTTATCCCCCATCTCCAAAGTTCTTGAAAAATGCATGCATCTACAACTCCTACCCTATCTTATACACAACCACTTACTAACTCCCACACAACATGGTTTCAGACCAGGCCACAGCACTACCACCGCTCTTCTGTCCTTCCTCGAAACTGTCAACAAAGCCCGTGACTATGGCTGTACTGTATCTACACTCATACTAGACCTCTCTAAGGCCTTCAATACCATCTCTCACAACCTTCTCCTAACTAAACTCTCTAATCTAAACCTATCTCTTTCCTCTCTCAACTGGTTCTCCAGTTACCTCTCAAATAGGCAACAAGCAGTTAAATGGAAAAAAGCCACCTCCCCATTCCTCAATATCCCCACAGGTGTACCACAAGGCTCCATACTGGGTCGCCTCCTGTTTAATATTTTCATAAATGATTTTCACCACTCAATCCCTAACACAAATCTTATTCAATACGCAGATGATTTAACTATAATCTGTTCTGCCACCTCTATCCCCACTCTCTTAAAACTAACCCAAGACGCTTTTTCTACCACTGAACAGTGGATGAGAGACAATCACCTAGCACTCAATGTCTCAAAAACCAAACTTATGTTATTTACCCCTTCTAAAACAACCACTATAGATAAAAACTCATTCTCTGTCACCAGCCACAACAATACAGCTCTCAAACTCGTATCTGAGGCCAAACTATTAGGTGTCCTCATTGATGATCATCTTAAATTCAACTCCCACATACAAGTAAACATAAAAAAAAACCACCAGAAACTTGGTATGCTCTACTGCCATTGTCGCTATCTCACTCCGTCTACTAAGTTCACTCTCTCTACTACATTCCTCATCCCTTCTCTCCTATATGGTGCCCCACTCCTAACTAACCTACAGTCCACACTTAAGTCAAAACTCTCCTCCTGCTATAATAAGATTGCCAAGTTTGCCACTAGCCACAAATCTTCTACCCATCACTGTGTTGCCCTTCACAAACTAAGTTGGTTAGAGCTACCCAATTATAGGTTCATTGATTAGGTTCATAGATTAGTACTAGGCTAACTGCCCTTGTGAGCCATTTTAAGCCTAGCCAATTATTCCCTGTGAGATTCAAACCCTGTACCTTGTGTTTGTAAGGCAAACATCTTAACCATTAGGCCACCCTCCCAACCCTTATCTCACCTACATTCAACTCACTCATGTTCACAAACTCATTTTTAGCCTCTCCCTCTGTCCCTACCTATCCTCGTCCTTTAAAATGCACCTTCCTGAAAGATCCTTAAGATCCAACAATCAAAACTTGATAGAATTGTGTAAACCCACCCACCCCCTGGCAAAAATCTCCTACGCTTTGCCCGTGCGTGTCATTGGAACTCCCTACCACCATCCATCCGTACCATCTCTAGTCACTCTTCCTTCAAGACCTCACTTCACTCACACTTAACATCTCTCTGGGAATGCTCCTGCTTCCATCCCACATAACCTCTTCTCCTCTCTATACCCCAGACATCTCATGTAATCCAGAGTCCTATTCATTTCCTTGTAAAGTACTAGCAAAAATTTACAACAATTCTTATTTTTCTTAACTTTGTTTGTTTCATATTGTATATTTAAATACTATGATTTTATTTGTACTTCTGTATTTACTGTTATATAATTACTTGTTCATAACTTTTGTTATTGCGGAGCTTTTCTCCCCAGGACTCCATTGAAAATGGGTTCTTCTTGGCCCAATGGACCATCCTGACAAACAAACTGCAAATAAATAAATAAAATATAAAGGAAAAGAACAAAATAAACAATTTATTGATGACCCTAAAAAGTTTTACAGAGAATTAGGAAACAAGGTAAAGGGAATTGAAAGACCAACAAAAAAAAAAGAAGAAATAGATACATTTTGGATTAAGTATTTATGAATATGCTGTGGAACATAACAAAGATGCTAAATTGATAGAAGATGTAAAAAAAAAAGACTAAGAAGTTTAAAGGTACAGTATATGAAATGGGATGAAGTAACAGCCAGAGAGATAGAAACAAAGTTAAGAAAAGCCTCCAGTTGGAAAACCCGAGGCCCAGGTGCAGTACCTAACTTCTGGTTAAAAGTATTAACATCTTTGCATAAGAACTATTTATATGCTCACCCTGAATAGACACCAACCTGGCTAACAACAGGAAAAACAATGTTCCTTCTTAAGAGTGAATCTGCAAGCTAAAAATTATAGACCAATAACTTGCCTTCCAACAACGTATAAACTATACATGGGAATTGATGCTGACGGAGTTTAGTCATTTAGAAGAGAACTCAATTATGTCAGTAGAACAAAAGGGTAATAAAAGAAAGTCATATGGAACAAAGGATCATCTGTTGTAAAATAAAGTCATAATGGAGAACTTTAAAAAGGGGAAGAATCTAAGTATGGCATGGATTAACTACAAAAAAGCATTTGATAGTATCCCACATTCGTGGATAAAAGTGTGCTTAAAAATGTATAAGATACACCCTACACTGATCAACTACATTACAGTGATCATGAAACAGTGGAAGACCACTTTACAATTAAGCCATGATAAAGGACAAATTATTATCCTAGGGATACAAATTCAAAGGGGGATATTCCAGGGTGACTCAATGTCACCATTGCTGTTCTGCCTTGCCATTAACCCATTAAGCTATTTACTTAACAGCTTAGGCCATGGTTGTAATTTGGCTCTTAGAAAACAACAAAATGTAAAGACTTCTCATCTTTTCTTTGTTGATGATTTAAAACTGTATAGCTCATCAGATGAGGAACTGAAAGTACAACTGCAAGTTGTCAAAACATTTTCAGATGACATAAGAATGTCATTTGGTCTTGATAAATGTGCAAAAGCAACCTTTAAAGCAGGAAAGCTGCAGCACCAGGAAAGCATCAATTTGGGATAAGAATGTGATCTAAAAGAACTTGAACAAGAGGGAGTGGCTAAATATTTGGGAAATTATGAAGGATCAGCAATAAAATGTAAACAATTGTGAATAAAACTTAGTAAGGAATACTTTAGAAGACTTAAATTGATCCTGAAAACAGCATTGACATCTGGGAACAAAATCCAAGCTATAAACCAATTTGCTCTTCCTGACCTAACTTACAGTTTTGGAGTGATTGACTGACCCCAAAACATGTTGGACAGTTTAGATAGGTAAACAAGAAGGATGCTTCATACTCACCAAATGATTTATAAAAATCAGTGCATACCAAGATTATATATTACCCATTCCAAAGGAAGGCTGGGCCTCCCTGAAATTGATTACATGTATAGATCTGCAATTGTGGGACCCCACACATATCTGCTGACCTCACAAGACCCAAACATAGTGAACATTTTGAAACATGAGGAGAATAAATCTAAGATTACTTCTCTGCTTACTCTAGCAGAAGCATATTGGCATCAAGCAGGAATTGAAATCAAACCAGAAGTAGATTAAAATCAGTCAGCAACTGAATGTGCTAAAAAACAAAAGAAAGAATATAAGGTGAAGGATCAGATGAGAAGGTAAGAAATATAGAAAATGCATAAATATAGTTGCAAGAATAGAAAACTTCTGGAAGAACCTCATGTTGATCAGTAATGAATGCAGGAATGGTTAAGTAGAGGCAAATTCAAACCAAGAGATGAAAGGTTAATATTGGCCACCCAAGACAGTGTGCTACATACATGCTGGTTTACAAAGTTCATTGAACATGTGGGAGAAACAGACAAATGTAGGTTTTGTAAAACTGAATTGGATACAGTTGCACACCTCATTGCTGGTTGTGACATAATAATGGCAGAAGGACTGTACACTGAAAAGCTTAATAATGTGGCAAGACTGTTGCACTGGGGATTGTGCAAACATTATGGTACTGAAGTTGCTGAAAAACACTGGAAACATGAGCCATGAAGCATCATAGAAAAATTATGAAGTTTATATCACATGGGATCACCCAATACCAACAATTCAAAAGATAGATACTAGAAAACTGGATATAGTGGTCCATGAAAAGAAGACAAAATTAGCATTGCTCATTGAAATCGCCACACCCAGTGACTACAGTGTCTTGTGTACAGAGAGAGAGAAAGTCATAAAGTGTCAGGATCTGAGGCAGAAATGAGAGCAATGTGGAAGAAAGATACCCAGACAATTCCAGTAGTAGTAGGAGCAACAGGTCTTATAAAAAAGAATCTACAATCCTGTTCAGATATGTTACCAATACATGCAACTCCACATGAATTGCCGAAGGAGTCATTACTGGACACATTGTGGGTGCTGCGAAGAGCACTTTTGGCTGACATCAAAGACTAAAACAATACTGATATCATGAACTTTAATCGTCCTTTGACTTAGGAATGGGGTCCATTCCTGTCATGGTATTAGAAACCCAAAAGACTTGGAGAAATAAAAAGTGTTTAAGCTAAGAAGGTGCTAAAGAGGGGCTGAAATGTGTATGCTTGTGCTAGAAATTGCAGGTGTTAAGTGTGTGAATGTGTGTCTGCCTACTAGATAACTGGAATGAAGGTTGTAAACATGTGATGTTAAAGATTAGTGCCCATATATATGTGAAAGATTACATTGAAATAAAATAATTTGCTTGTGAGGTTGGTGGTGAGAGAGTGTGAGTTCAATGTCTTTGTGTGAGATCAATGGACAGTGGGGGTAAAGAAGTTTTCCTTCTCCCCACTGTTGTAAAATCTGTTGGTGAGAATATACTAAAAGTCACAGGACTAAAGGAGAATTGCACCCCTGAAAAAAAAATAGTTTTGTTGGTTGGTTGCTTTTTTCAGTGGAAAGTGCACTCTGCGATTTTTGTTCAGTGATTGTTGTATTAACTTAAGTGACTAACTTTGATGTGACATATAGTTTATGTATATATATATATATATATATATATATATATATATATATATATATATATAATCATCAAAACAAATATCATCCTAAACTGCTGTACAAACCTGTCACACTAAACTGGCTCAGCAAAGAAATAAACCCACCATTAATTATGAATAATAAGCTTAGTGCGTTTGCCCACAATTGTTAATATTTCTTCAGAGATAAATCCTTTATATAGACCTGCAGCTCTTATATCCATCCATCCACAACTGATTTTTTCCAATATGGGGTCAGGGTGTCACTTTGACATATAACACCTCAGTTCGTGAATTGATTAAACAGTCACCTGACCACTCCAGTGAAATAAACAAACCAACTGAAATACAAAAACTATGGTATACACTGTTTTAAGAAAACTTTAAAAAATAACTTGGCAGAGTAAAATAGTAACAAAAGTGTACATTTACAAGTCTGCACACATTTATAAATTCTTGTCTATAATCTGACAGCCCTCATTTTAAGAACTCTATTAAGAGACATACAGCTATTTAATCCAGGAGTTGTTGCAGTGTGTAACATAAGTTGCAGTTCAGTTTGTTACATTTGCTTTTTGTTTCCCAAGGCCCACCCCAGGGTTTTAACTCCAACCTCTCTAATACAAAGAATAAGAATTTATTGAATCCCTGACATGACTGGGTATACTTACTAAATGCATTATTTTGATCCCTCCAGTGGATATCACGGTCATGTTTTTAGATTCTTCTCTCTGTTTTCACAAAACATGTGTCACTAGAACCACATTTAGCTGTTTACAGCATTCTTATACTATTACAGCTGTAATGCTGAATGCCCAGTGTATCTTATTACTTTGTCATAATTTATTACAGTCTCCTCTGTGCCTTCATTTATGAATTTTCATAGATTACAAGCACCACACCTAAATGTCTCCCTTCATTTTGCTTCATTCCTCCTATAGTCACTAAGTTTAACACTTTCAGTTCTCATCTTGGTGTTGTGGTTTTATTTGTATACAAGCTATAGTTTATCATCAAAATTTCAGTCAAATCACTGAAATGGGAAAAGCACATCACATTCTAGCTATAGTACTCTTACTGTTTTTCGCATATATGTTATAATTTAAAACCATTGCTCTATGAAAGGACTGTTATAACTGTCTTTGGATTAAATATTCTAGTCCCAGGTAAGGGTGTCGACTTTGTATCCCTATGTTATTTCAAATGTTCTTAAAATGGATATTCTGTTTGTAATTTGGTATAAAAGAATTCTCAAACAGTTAATCGTATGCTGAGTGACTACTCAAATGTATCAGGCATTTTACATTATTGACATATCTCTCTCTCTCTCTCTGTATATATATATATATATATATATATATATATATATATATATATATATATAAAGAGAGAGCGAGATAGGTACTCAAATCTATCAAGTATTTTACATTATTGAAATATCTAGATAGATATATAGATATGTGTGTGTATACGTGTGTGTGTGTATAAATATATATATATATATATATATATATATATATATATATATATATATATATATATATATACACACACATACATAGAGAGTGAGGTATAGGTACTCAAATCTATCAAGTATTTTATATTACTGAGACATTGACACGAATATATATGTATATATATATATAAATATATATGAGTTAGCTGCTTTTTACAGAATGCACATTTGTCCGACAATAGGGGTATAATTAAATGTTGACAGTATGGATGGCCGAATGGTGAATATGTCAATATGGAATTATATGCAATGTCGATACAGGTAAGTGGGAATGGGGGGTGGAGTGTGTGTGTGTGTGTGTGTGTGTGTGTGTGTGTGTGTGTGTGTGTGTGTGTGTGTGTGTGTGTGTGTTAGGGTCAGGCCCAGCTCCCTGCCATGTTTAGTAATGGGTGCTAACCCTATGCTGCCCCTTCTCCCACCCATAACCCTACACCTTAACATCATTAAAACCTTCCCATAAAATTGCTATTATTCAAACAAATTTAAGCCCATTGTTATGGGGGGTTAGTTTTAATATAGGGAGAGGAAATTGTTTTCCTGTCTCAGTATTATTGCTTTTGGTTTTGGTTTTGTTTGGTATTGTGTATGACTGAACTTATTTTATCAGTGTTTTACATTCAACATTAGGGCAGTTTGGTCATACACAATACACCCATAAATATAGATATAGATAGGTCTAGTACAGGTGCACAAGTGCTAGTGTCTCGCAAAACACTTACTTGTGCTTGAAAAGGTAAATACTGTAACTCCCACTACCTCATTCTTGCTTAACTAATTAGATTCCTACCAAAGTCCTAACTCTAACCCTAAAACTCCCAGAAAGTTCTAACCTGAGACCTTGCCCCTAAACCTTAATATTCCACACCCGCTCTCTAAACCTAAAACCCCTCATCACTCCGTAATCTAAACCTTCAGTGCCATTAAACCCAAATTCCCCAGTTGCTCCCTAAGACTAAAGTCCTTTCCTGCTACCTAAACCTTAAACTGCCTTACCACTCCCTAACCCTAAAATGCCCCTCCTGCTCTTAGACCTAAATCCCCTTTCTGATCCCTCCCATAATCTACACTTCCACCCCCTCACACTTCCTCCCTTTGTCTGCCCACTTGCCTCACTCATACTTGAGAAATGCATTCGGGTAAAGTGCGAGCAGCAACATATATGAATTACAACATGAACATTCAAGTCCTTGGTTTCAAGATAGTGGTCTTTGAGAGCTTGGGACTTGAGCTGTCAGTAAACCCTAACCCCCAATTCCTGTCTTATTTTAATCAGTTGTGGGTCACGGGCTGATGGAGACCCCTAGTGCTGAGTCAATGCATGTACTGGTGTGGAGTCCAGGGCCTACTTTAAATTCAGTATGGTATTATTTATTTTTGTATTTATGAGATGCCCTGCAGGAAAAGGGGATGGATTTACAATTACTGTGTTTATTTGCCTTTCCATATACACTGATACACACACACACACACGCACACGCACACGCACACGCACACACACACACGTACACACACACACACACGTACACACACTTACACACGTACACACACACACTTACACACACACGTACACACATACACACACATGTACACACATACACACGTACACACACACACGTACACACAGTATGATCCTTGATAAAAACATGCTCCTGGTCTCTCACAGAGGTCTTCCTTTCCCCATAGGTTGCTCAAACCTCATATAAGTAAACTGAGCTGTCATTAGACACTACACTCTTACCTGCCCCTGTTGGCCGTACCTGCCATTGGTTATTGCATCCTTACCTATCTCAGCAGGTCCTGCTTGCCGTATTGGTCAGTGTATTCTTGCACACCTCAGCTAATTCTCTACACCCTTACTAATTCCAGCAGGCCCTGTTTATTTCCCATTGGTCACTGCACCCTTACTCACCCAACTTGCCTTGGCTGCCATTGGGCACTTCACACATACCTTTCTCTTCAGTCCCTACTTCCTCCATGGCACCGTATCTTAAACTCACTACAACTGATCTTGCATGCCCCTCAGCACTGCAGCATTTACCCCTACTACAGCAGTTTCTGCGGGGTCTATATTAAATCAGCAAATGCTTAAAAAAGTGAATGCTGATTTATCGACCCCATGTAAGCAAAAGCTTACAATCCTGAACACTTAGAACAGTGATTTTTTTCCCAAGGAAAAAAATCGCTGTTCCAAAAAGGAAAAAAAAACTTTAAAACATTACATAAAGTGGGGGACTTTGCCTCCACACCCCCCCCCTGACGTGGGGGGCTGTGCCGCTCACACACCCCCTACTTAAATATACCAACTCTGAGATCACACTACAGTGATGAAAATGGCAAAATAACGAAGTCAGACAAGCGATTTCTTTCCCAGGGAAAAAATTTGCTTATATGCCGTTTCGGTATTTTGCCTTTTCGTGCTTTCAAGTTCGATCAAGACGCATTCCAAAGAATGCGTCTTCGATCATTTAATAGGGAACCATTTCTGCAGCTCATAGAGATCCTCATGGGTCAGTGTAACCATAGACCAAAACTATACCAGTAACTAGTCACACTAATGCTAAAAAGTAACACTACTGTGTAATAAAACATATAAAAAACTACAGATAAAACACACAAAGTTATGCATGTATATGTGCATTGAATTATAACATTTTAATATAATAAAGAATCCACTTTAAATATGCATAGTTATGGGTCAGACTTTCCCATTCTTGCCACTGTAAAATGTGTGTGAAATCTAGCACTGTGTATATTTTATTCATATATCTTCTTTGTTCTAATCAGGAAAAAGTACCTCAGAAGTTCACTTATCTGCCAGTGTGATATTTAAATGAAAAAAATATATTCACGTTAAGTCAATATATCAAGTGGTATTGTATTTTTCTTTTATTTAAGCTTAATTTAAAAATGTTTGTCAGTCATATCTCTTAGAAAGAAACATTAATCTGTATCACACGGCTCTACTTTTAAATACCCTCTCCACTCAGTGGTTAAACATAAAGCATGCAAGATGCATGCCTAACACCTCCCAGATGTTATAGCTAGATCATTAAGTGCTTTATACTATTTGTGTTTTCCAGTCAAGAAACAGTGTTTTAAGACCACGCTCTGTTACCTGTAACACAAGAATTCCTCCTGTCCTATCTGCTTTTAATTGATTGGTCTTTCTGCTGAACTGTTTTAAACGGGGCAACAACATGGCTTACAGCTACCATAAATCAGGATCTTTTGGTAAAAAGAAAAATTGTCATGGCTGTCCCTGTATGTAAATGAGGAAGAAAAAAACAGCAATTTTACTATGTCATGGAGGCATCATATCATCATATAACTGATGCACAATAAAGGCAAGGACTATGAAAAGCAAAGCCTTATCAATGTATCAAACACCATAATAGTGACAATTTATGAAAACAAGTTTAGAGTGATTCTGGTACAACAGAAATGCACATAATATTGAGAAATGATAAATTGTGTAGTTTCAGGGTGGAATTTTCCTTTAGTAAAACTATATCTTCATTTTAGTGTTTATGAAAATATACTGTTAGCCACAGTAGGAATGCTGAGTTTTTCCATCTGCATCTAAATAAAACACATTAGGGTATTTGATGATAAATCTAAAGTAAAATACAGCTGGGTATGTCATGTAAACACTAAAATAAAACACATTGGGGTATTTGGAGATATGCATTTATCTTTTGTTGACCATATTAGTCTCCGTAGACTAATAATGTCTACTTCTCAGGGGATACCCAAGGTGACAATTATACTGCTAAAAGAAATTAGGCCAGGACATCAGGAAACTTCCTTGATTCTTTCGGATAGGTGCCATAGGATCTTTTATAACCACCTGAGGTATCACCAAGTAAAGCAAATGGAGCCTTGTTTTAACATCTCATCCAAAGAACAGCATACTCAGGAGTGCAGTATTTTTCTTATGCAAGCAATGAGTCAGCAGATAGCAGCAGATGAAGACTGTGAAATCTTACCAATAAAAACTAGCCATCAGCAGGAATGCTGCACTGCAACAGAAAACAGTTTTATATAACATCACAAAAATTCTGCATTCATGGGCATTTGCATAATTTATTTGGCAAATCACATTTCAGGCATCAGAAGAAAACGCCCAGATTTTCACATTATATTTCCTAAGTTGTATCTTTAAGAATGGATTTTGAGTCTGCACACTACCGTTTCATCTTATCCGTTAATTGTTACTTATTAAGTTGATTTGGTAGCTCTGGTTCTGTGCAAGAGGGTATACATCAGTAATGCTCACACAATTTCCTGCAGCAGACATTTGTTTTAATTTCAATAAGTACATGTGTAAATTCTTAGTATAATTAAGACAGATTTGACATGACATCAATGTCTATTTTCATTCTATATGTTTATTTTTGCAGGTGTGGACTGCTGAGACAAAGTACTGCTGAAGCTAAAAAGGTATGAGGTGTCATGTGATACTAAAATGAAATTAGTCTAAAATAAAATCATCGGCATTAGATGAACATAAGGCATGGGGGCTGAGACGTATTTAGACTTTTCTAGTTGTTAAGGATGTTGTTGATATTTTAGGATCAGAATATGTGCCAAAGGATATGACTGTGCATAACTAGATGAGGAACACTCAAACTGGAAAATTGCCAAATCGTATCCTAGAAGAGTGTAATCTAAAAAAAGAAATTATATTGTCAAGTCAGGTTTTTCTTCTTTCCAGAACATTTACTTATTTTTATGTACTCTCACATCAAAAATTAGGGTGGATCATGCTTTTTTTTATCACCAAGAAGCAGGATATACTCTGTTTAATGAAGTAACACATTTCTTCCTTTACACAAGTATATTATTTATGAAAAATCTGTTTTCCTTGGGTCTTCCAGACACAGTGTTGATGTAGTATGAAGTACAAAATTATGTCGAGAACTTTTAATAAATGTTTAGGTCATGCCGTTTTGTTCCATCTTCCTGTGCCTCTGGAGCATGGAAATGTCAGTGTTACTATGACAACATTATAATAACAGCAGTTGCATGCCTGCATGAGGGTATATCACAAACTGTTTTTTTTTTTAGAAAGTTGAACACTCACAAGTCCATCACTCCTGTCCACTCCTGTCCATCTTTAAGCAGCAAACTCTCTCACTCAGTACAACAGTATAGGTTTATACGAGATGGTGGCCTCACCGTTTGAGCTTCATGAATCTCATAAATGTCATATAGAGACCCCACCGGAGTTCTAATGCTATAAAATAATTTATTTTTGCCATCCTGCAATGTCTCATGTGGCCTGCAATTCTGTATTATATGAGAAATCAAGGCAGTAATGCCTCTTCCAATCCATATATTTGCCCTTTTGTCACATTTAAGGATACTGAATGTTTACTTGTTAGAAACCTTCAGCATTACGCATTTGCTTAATGTCAGAAGGAGACAGTAGGCTTATCTAGTCTGCCTCTTAAAGTGCATTTAAAAGTTTAGCTCCCCTCTATCCCCGAATTACCCCCCCCCCTTTTTCCTCACCTATAGTACTCTTTTAAATGTAACTGTGAATTGCCCGTGCACCACCCCTTCTTGTAGTTAGTTCCATTAGTATAATACTTTGTGAAAAAGAACAGGCAGGGAGCACTTACTCCCTACAAGCTGCTGCCTGTGTCCTTTCCTTCCCACTCTATTTCTGTTCACAATGATCACTTCACACCTCTCTGATGTGATCTTTTCTAACAATATCATCTTCCCCTCAACTGGTGCACCTTATAATGCGGAAAGCTCAGGCCACTCTAGCCTTTGGTCATACTCCTTCCCCTCCATCACCTGGATCTTTCATATAGCTCTCCAGTGGACTCCATCCAGCAACTTGATATATTTTTTCTTGTATGGCCTCCAGAACTGTACACAGAAGCTAAGTGTGGCCTGACTAGGCCCAGTAGAGAAGAAAAATATATTTGTTTCCAGAACGTTGGCCTCTGAGTGTATATCCCAGCATTGTGTGTGCTGTTGCCACTGCATTCTCTCTCCATCTCTCTGCTCCCAGTGACCCAATCCAGGTAAGTTTAACTCCCCCAGATCCTTTTCCTACTCTCTGGACACCATTTCCACTTCTCCCAAGTGATATTTCACGCCAGAGCTGTTGTGGCTAAAGTAAAGGACTTCCATTTGTTTTCACTGACTCTTGACCATCACCTTTTTGCCAAGACCCATAAGGAAGATTAAGCCAATGGTGAATCTGCTGCATTCGTGATCTGTAAGGGGGGCACAATCATCGGGTACTGATGTGGGAGAGTACAGCAGTACCAGCACTGATTCTGAAGCAGCATGTATATAACTGTATGCCAATATTGCATTTGTGGTTATGGTTAAACTCAGAATCTCTGTGCATGTTTTTGCGACTGTGTGTTTTTTGGTCCAATTTTTAGGAAGACATTTCTGGTGGGGAGTAACTGTCCATTACACCCAATTACTTATTTACACTTCTCTTCAGCCTTTTCAAAACCTTGCCCATATCTTCCAGTGCTGTACCTGTACCTGTTCTTGTGTCATCGGCAAAGAGGCAGTCCTGCCTTGTATTCCCTCAGTAATATTTGAGACAAACCCAGAAGAGTACTAGACCCAAGAAAGACCTCTGTGATACTCCACGGGTCACTCTCCCAATACTTGACCCTGTCATTCTCACCATAGTCCTCTGTATCTTACCATTCAACCATGCAGCTATCCACTTCCTCAGTCTTGGTCCTGCTTCTGTATGAAGCAAAGTTTTTTGCTGATGACCAGGTAGATGAAGTCTGTACCTCCTCATCTAGTTCAGCTATAAATCAGGTTTGACTAACAGCTCCTTATCGCCATGTCCATGCTAGTTGCTATCCTGTAGATTGTTGCCCTCCAGAAATGCTCCCAGCATTCCCTTCAGGGTTGTCTCTTTGCCTTTCCATGCCACTGTTGTTATGGTAACATGCGTCTGTGATTCCCCAGATTTGTACTGTTCTCCTCCTGCACAAGGGTGCCACATTTGCTGATTTCCAGTCCTTAGCAATTCTACACTAGCCAGTGATGTGTTTAACATCTCAGTTGAGGAGTGCTCATACTAGCCCAATTTTTGAGGATTTTGGGAGGCAGTCCATCTTGCCCTTGTGCTTTACCCTCCCTATGGATTATGAATTCCCTCTGGAGTCCCTTATTTTCTATCCAGGTGTCTACCCATTCCCCCTCATTCTTCTGCCCCACCTCCCTCCCAACATGCCATACTCCCCCTGCGTTCCTTTATGAAGACAGAAGCAAAGCATTTATTCAGTATCTCTACTTTTTCAAGTCTTTTGTGACTTTCCTCTCATCTTTGCTCAGGCTAAACAGTTCTGTTCTTCCCTTCTTCCTTTTTTCCTTCTTTATGATCCGTACCTAAAATCCCTTGCTTTGCTTTCTTTCTTTTTGTTTACTTGTTTCTTTGTCTTGATTCATTCTGCTAACTCTGTTTCATATGTACCCTTTGTTGCACTTACCATCTTTGTTGACTTGTTGCAGGCCTCCATTTAGTGTGCCTCCTCTACCAACTCACTTTCCCCTCCCTCCTCTTTCTGTTACCTAGTCACTACTGTCGTACTCCACACTGGCCTTCTTCTTCATTTGCCATTCAGCCTCATTCTTCCATCTTTGTATATCGCCCTGGATACTCTATGCCTGAGCTATTCATACAGCTGATTTAATTTCTTGATTAGTTCCTGGTCTCCTAACTCATCGTAGGCCACGTCTGCAGCATGGCATAAATTGGTGATGTAATTTTCCACACATTCTCTTTGTGTTTTTGTTCTTACTTTTCCCATATTATAAATCACAGAATGGATGGTCCATGTTGAATAACTGTAAATTAACCTGGATATCCATGGCATATTCCGCACTGGTTAGGACCATGTTCAGAATTTGGTCTTTTCTTATACAATCTTTCATCAGCTGGCTAAACACCTCAGGACCCAAGACCTCTTTTAATGTCCAGGTCCTCCCTAACCTGGATCTCTGAGCTTACCATTCTGTTCCTGGGACAGTTAGACTCCCCCATAAGTATCATCCTCTTCTTCCTATCCCAATACTTTTTTCTTTCCTTGAGCTTCTCATCCTTTTCTTGCATTTTCTGGAGGATCAGTCACTCTAGCAATACACCTGTTCTTCCCCTTCCTCTACCTTTGCTCTCAGCGCACTTCATTCTAGGCTAAGTATTCTTCCTCCTCCCCGACATCACGCCTGGTGCCCTCCTTTATGTCGATTGTTAATCCATCCCCATCTCATCCTTCTCTTGTCATTCCGGAACAACCTACACCCAAACATCGTCATGCTCCACTCTTCTTGTAATTATACCAGCAAAATCCTACTTCCACTCCTGCATCTTTGCTTGCAGCTCCCCTCATTTTCCTAACCAGGCTCCTTGCATTATAGAGTAGGACTATATAGCCCTTGACCAAGTCTCTCTTGCCTGTTCCTCTTCTGTGCTGCATGTCTCTCATTACCTTTTCTATTGCTAAATGCCTACCTAACATTTTGCTTCTGCTACGCACTCTTTCATGCCTTCCATCTTAGTTTCAATATACAGCTGTTGAGGTCTGCCTTTCCAATGCAGCACAAAGCATAGCTGTCCCTTCTTCTGTAGGTGGCACCTGTCCCTTGCAAAGAGCTGGTCTCCCTCTATCCTTCTAACAGTTTTTAGCCTTTCCCCTTTACTCAGTGCTGCAGCCAGTCATTACACTCTGTGATCCTCTTTTTCCCATGTGACAAATTACTGCTACAGGATCCAGACCTGAGAATGCTACCTCTAACCCTACTCTCCTGGCATTTCTCTGCCACCTCCCTGCCCTTCATGCTGCCACCTCAGCTGTCTACTTTTTCAATGACTAGTGCCACATACACCACAACATGCATCCATCTCTCTCTCTTGTTGATCACTTTGGTCATGTTATCCCACTCAGTATAAGTCTTGTGGTTGGTTTCACTGAAATCTGGCTTCTCCTTTCTTATGTGCCTAGACTCCAGATGCATTTGTCCAAAGCCCTTTTCTCTTTCCAGAATATGTCTCTCCTCTCCTTTTGTTTGCCACCATGAGCCACTCTCACCATCCATACAGTATGTAGCAGCCCTCCCATACACACTTCCACTATTCTCAGTCTTCCTCGGTGTCTTTGCTGGGTGCCGCCACCCCTTTGGTGCATTTGAGTTCTTTCCCTTCCCTCCTGCACCCTACCTATCAGATCTTTCAACATTTCAGTCTTTTTTGCCCTCTACCTCTCCCATCTCACTAAGTATACTTCCCTTCCCACCTCCCTGCTCCTCACCTTGTGATGTTGTTTTCTGTCCGGCCAACTATGGCTCTCTCACCGTTGTGCTCTTTGTAACAGCTCTAGCAGATGTAGAAGCTGTTCAAAATATATATAATATATTTCCTCAGGGCTTTCAAATACCTCCAAAGGATTCATATGGCATGCACAATTAAAAAGTGATCAGACTCATGGCATCTTCAAGATGGCTGCTGCAGGAATAATGAAACCTCCTGCCATGAAGGCAGCTGGCAAGCTCTGGGCTACTGCTGCTGCTGGGATTGAACTACTGCACTCAGTCCATGACACTGAAAAAGAACAGTGAGATAAATGATTGTACAATTAATTATAATTTCATTTAACAAACTCCTTCCACAATACCAATACACGCATTAGACTGCACAGAGTTTTTTTTCACTCATTTAGTATTTTATGATTCATTCTGGGAGTGGTCTTGGAAGAAATGTATTTATTTTTTCCACCATCCCTGTAGTATTTTTAAGTTCTTCCCTTCCCTCCTGTAACATGCATACAAGATTTTTTTCCCTTTTCTCCCTTCTACCTTTCCCATCTGACTGAGTATATCCCCCTACCGACGACTCAACTCTCCACACTGTGATGTTTCCTGCTTGATCAGCTTTAAATAAATAAATAAATAAATAAATAAATATATATATATATATATATATATATATATATATATATATATATATATATATAAACTTCATTATCACCATGGAAGGAATGGCCAGAAGTTATCTGCCTCATACATACTTTCTATACATATTTATCAAGACTTTTACTGAAGAAGTTAATGCCAGATTCATTCTCATCATAAAGGGACATTTATTCCATAATCTTAGATGACAGTGAATAATGTGTCACTTTTTTTATTTCTTTATAGTATTAGGTTCCTCAGTCTAATGTTAGCTTCTCCATTAGAATGTGCCAGACTTGGGTAAAACTGGAATGCACATTGCATTATAGACCAGGCGCAGGTCACCTAAGTAACATGTAAAAAAATAGAAAATAATGACAGTTCCTGAAGTCGTTCGATAGTTTTAAGTTTTCCATCTCTGTGATTTTCCCAGTAAGGAATCATTGATCATTTTCAATTTGTTTGAAGTGGCTTGTTTGAATGCTACAGGACATGACGCCATTCTTTAATGGGTCTTTTCAATAAAGTATAAAGAGGTACAAGGGTACCCCAGAGTGACTAGGCATGCCTTTAGAATTAGATAGGCTCCAAAATATGCTTCTTTCAGTTTGGTAGTGACATGAGTCAAAGTCTCAATTGTTTACCATTATCCCTTGATCTTTAATGACAGTGTCATTGATTAGGCATCTGCTATAAAATTTTCACATTTGTGACACATTGGTAGGTATATGCAACCATTCCTATGTCTGTAGAAACACACATCAGGTATAACATGCTCCACACATGGAAATATATCCATTTATCTATAGCGAGAGAGAGATATTGTTACAAATCTATAACAGCTAAAGCATGTATCTGGGCATTTTAAAAATAGATGTAAAGTCTTCTAAGTCATGGGTTTTTACAACAGCTTTGAAGAGTCCAGGTGTAACAGATATGCACTGTTCTGTATCTGTAGCTGCGTACAAGAATAAAGTGTCCTTCATGCAGGTACGTGTACAGTAGTTATAAAGAGTGTACATCACAGTGAGTAATGTAAGTGTCACTTGAGGGTACAGTAGGTATAAAGTGTTTTATGTCAAAGGTATGTATAACTGTTATAAGTGTTGTACATGTACAGGATATGCACAACAGCCATAAAGTGTTCTTTATCTGGGGATATATACACCAGGTCTAAAATGCTGTACATTTGTATTTCATCTGTGCCATATACAGTAGGTATAAAGTGTTCTTCATCTAGCAGTAGATACAACAGGAGTAAACTGTTGCATATTTCAAGGGTTTATGCAAGAAGAATAAAAGTTCCTACTCCATAGTCGTCTTTACCACCTGTAACTTGTTTAAATTATTTCATGTCTGGGAGCATGCACAGCAAGGATGAAGCATCCATACCTTGAGATGCATTTGACAATGTTACTATTTACCTTATCTGAGGTTGTATACAACATGCATAAAGTATTTCCCACCTGGGGGTATGTTTATCAGATAGAGAAGTGTTCCACATCTTGAGATTTGTACACCAGGTTTAAATTGCTGTATACCTTGGCTACATATATAGATGGTATAAAGTGCTCAACTTATAATAGTATGTAGCGCAGGTATAATGTCATCCAGTGTTTGGGGTATGTTCAGCAGGTATAAAAGTGCTGCACATTTTGGGGATGTATGTGTAAGACATACAGAGTGTTCCATATTAAACAGTATGTCTATCAGGTATAAAGCATTCCTCACCAGGGGCATCTGTACAAGAGGCATAATGTCTCCCACATCTGGGAGACACGTACAACAGGTACAATATTTAGCATAGAGAAAGCGAGGCAGATGCATGCAAACATCATATTGATTCAAGTACTTTCACTGCTGCTGGACAGCATTGTAGTGTGGCCATCATGGAATTATCTGAATGATTCTCTAATTAGGAGTAGAAAAGCAAACTGAGCTGGGACCAAAGACTGAAGATTAAGCCTGCAAGAGAAGAATTACTCAAGTACAGCATTACTTTCACAGACACCTGTTGACGAAGTGTGTGTGTTAGATGTGAACTGCTCTCAGTGTGAGTATCTTTCCCTTCCCAACAATTCCTCTTACCAGCATCATGATTTGATTGACTGAAACTTTAATGATATTCTCTTTCCTACTTCTACATTTCTTCAGGACTCCTTCCCAAAAAATGGGTACCTATATATGGTGTATGATGACCTACTGAAAAGATCTATCCAAACGCAACTTATTAAGCACAACTTGTCAATCAGCAGCCTATCAAAATTAAAAAAAAAAAAAAAAAAAAAAAGACTAAACATTTTTTGGGGGGGGGGGACTCCCTGCACCCACCCCAACACATTCTATTAATTATATACACCAACTCTGAGATCTCTCTAAAGTGGAGAAAATGTAAATTCCCTGATCCCGTCTGAACTGCGATTTCACACAGAAACACTGACGGAATTTTTAATCAGCTGTGCCATCTTTTCTCTGAGTTCGACAAATTATTATTCAATAACTTGCCTGACACACACACAAACATATATGTATGTATATATAATTTGGTACTAAAGCTCATTTTGTGAAAAGATTTTCAAAACATGTTAATAGAGAGGCAAACCCCCTAAAATTTACTTACATCAAATAACAAGCTTCACAGTTACACCAATGGGATGAAAGGAGGAAGACCCCTAGTAACTAAAAATTCAACCAAAAGGTTTCTACTAGATGGTTATAGACATGGTGTTGTTGACTGATTTTTATCTGTTGCCAGCTACTGTGTTTAGTTTCTGTGTCTGGGTTTGTAATGTTTTCAGTAGGACATGTTTATTACAGAGGGACCTGACACTCTAAAATTGTGAACTGTTCTTTAATCCTTTTTGACAGCTGTTAGGTTTTCCTTCTGCGATTCAAGCAAGTATCCTTTCCATTTGTCCTAACTTTAATTGGAAGGTCAGTAGTAATAGTTCAACAGCAAACAAATGCATGCATATGATAATACTTCAACAGTGAACAAATCAATAGTTATGATTCTCCCTCATATCAAAGGCCTTCCCTTTGTTGGAGCCATTATCAGAAGTCATGAAGTCAGCCTATATGAATTAATCAAACCTCTCAACTGTACGGATTTTCACAGAATGTCCAGATTTTTTTCCTCATATTTTGGTGTGTTCCTCCTAAAATCTGTACTTTTCTGGCAAACAGCTGAGGATTGAAGTCATTAAATAATGATAAATGTTTGAGTTTGACTCCACATCCTTCAGAAAATTCCTGCTAATTCAAAACCTATTATTCTATCAACTTTCTAAGTTTGTAAGAGCAGTATTTAAAATATGTCCCTATTTATCCCCCATCATTTTAGGCTTTGTCCAGATTTTTTGCTCCAAGAGATTGAGAGGTATGGAATTAAGACTTTATCCATTCGTGAAGTGAGTTTGTAGCTGCTCTCCGGTACTGAAAAAGTTACATTCGCATATCAAATATAAATACTCTCTTGGAATGGAAATGCAGCCCTTAACATTCAGCACAATACTTTTAAGAAAAGGTACACAGCGCACTGAAAAGTAGAAAAATGGCAGGCTTACAGCTTATTCACTGATCTGTTGCTTGGGTTACCATCCAGCCAATGAGAGCACCAGATCTACAGTCCCCATTTCTGGAAACACTTTTTTTTTTAATTATAAAAGCATTTTATGGTGAGTGTGATACATTCAGACATACTGGTGAAAGATTTCTGCAGTAAGTCAGCCTTGGGTGTGAATAATGTTGGATTTTCCCAATCATGTTTTGCTCCTGATGCTAAACCCAGGGAAGTCTGCATCACAAGTTGGGTAAATCCAGTCACATCTTCACCCCAGTTTAAATTCTTACCATTATATAATGCATTAAAATATTTCAGATATTTTTGCAGAATAAATACTTATTTAAAAATGTGTATTTCTTTAGGTTTTGTGTCTTACATAGTAACAACTGTTCATGCTCCATGGTCATGTCAGGGGACATTATAGCATGGATAATATGTGAAAGAAGTAAAGAAATGATGCCTCCGTTACTTTTTAAATTTATGTTTGAGAAGTTTTGTGCTAATTTTTGAGAATGGTTTAAATCGACTTGTTTTATTTGCCATCTTCTGGCTCTGAAAACAAAGACAGACAAGGGAGTTTATTTTCACTATTTTAAAATATGTTTACCGTGTGTTGTCTATAATGGTAGGGCAGGGTTGGCATAATGGTTAAGGTCTTTACCTCACAGATACATAGTACAGGGTTTGATTCTGCCCTCTAGTTATTGGCTAGGCTTGTAATAGTTTGCAGACTGATAGCCTAGTATTTCCCTATGAGCTTCTACTGTTGAATGTGGCAGACTGATTTTGTTACAGGCTGCAGCTGATTTGACTGTCAGGTATTTCTTGCCAATGGTGTTGCTGCTTTTTTTGTCTATGTGGAAAGCTCCACTTAGACAAACACAGAGTTTATTTTTATTTTAACGAGCACCTATATGACATAAAATAAAAACGAGTATTAAATGCTCTATTCAGGCACACTACTGAATGTACTAGGTATTAATTTGCTTGTATTTTTTACTATTGACAAAGTGACAGTGAACGAAAATGGTGGGGGATGTGGATTGTATACTTGAATATATAGAATTAATTTGGCAAGTTAGACTAAACACAGGACAGAAGCCTGGTTTGAATGACCACAATTCTAGTTTTAGTTCTTTCAACTTAAAAGCAAAAAAAATAATAATTATGTGGTCATTTAGCACTGGATTTTATTCATTCTATTTGTGTATTTTTTACTCTAGTTTAATTATTTTAGTTGTATATTTTTTTTTTATAATAGGTGCGACTTTTTTATGAGTTTTACATTCTCACCACTCAGATTAGTGTTTAAATTAAGAGCATGATGCAATTGGTCAGTTTATTAACTAAATAATTGGCTTAATTGTTTTTAAATGGGGTATTTAAATGGATAATTGACTGACTTCAGACTCTGATGAAACCCAATTTTAGCAGGGTGAAAGCATTTAGTCTGGCTTGTTCTTATAGTGTTTGACATATTTTTTTATTTTTGATTTGTTAAAGTTGTTAAGCCTATGCTGGAGCCTCGTCTTTGTAGAGTTTGTTTATAATTTGGCGTTTTGGTCATTTGGTGTGTGGTCATTGGTTTGCAGTGATTTCAGCATTCAGTCTGTGGCAGCTGTTTTGATGGATTCCTTGCCTGGTGACTTAGCATTAGTACTACAGCAGCTTTACAGATACGTACCAAGTGATTTTGGTTCTAGTCAATTCAACAATGAGAACTCTTTTATGGGGGTATCCAATCAAGCACAGAACAGTGGTGCAGCAACAAATGGCGGGGGTCCCATTAGGTGGGTTCCACCGGAAGGAAAAGACTTGAACTGGTGACTTAATGCACCTGACTTTGATTTTTCTGCTTCTTCAGAAACAAAAAGAGATAGGGGCTCGCTGAAAACCTTTGAACAGCTGCTTAATAAATATCAATGTTTGCAGACAGGTAATGGGTTTTTAGCAAAGCCTTTATCTTTAAATAAAGTCCCCAGGGGCTTATATTTATGGAAGTTTCAGGTTGGGATGGAAGCTGGTTCTGTGATGTACAACCAGTTGGTGGATGTCTGATGAAGTTCCCTTGGTTAATGCCAATTTGGAACGAAAGCACTTATATTTATTTTGGTGGATTTGTATTCATTTTGATGGATTTTACTAATAAATTGCCTGGGCTTGGATTTTTTGGTCTACATCTGCTTTGTGGTGAATCGAGTTTGGTTTCCACTTCTGTTCATTTGGATGGTGACATTTAAATCTAAGATGGGGAAATGTGCTTGTAAAATGTGCAGATTTATTAATGATGGACCCTATATTTTAGTAAGTGGTTTTGATAAGTCCTTGACTTATCCAGGTAGCTGCAATTGCAACATGAAGAGCATTGTATATGTGGCAACATGTTTAACATGTTCCTCTTTCTATGTAGGGAAGGCAAGAAGAAGGTTAAGGGACTGGATTTATGATCACCTATATGATATAAAATGAAAGAGAGTATCAAATGCTCTATACAGGCACACCAATGCATTGGATATATAAAAAAATTTTACTGTTGACAAAGTGACAGAGAGCAAAAACTTTGGGGATGTAGAGTGTGAATTAATTTGGTAAGTTAGACTAAATGTAGGAGAGAAGCCTGGTTTAAACAACTGCACTTCCGTTTCTACTGTTTTAAAATTAAAAGCAAAATAATTTTAATTATATGGTCATTTAGCGTCATGGGTTTTTACAACATTATTTTTACTAGTTTAACTTATTTATTTTATTTGTGTATTTTTTTTTAAGTGCTATGTTTTCATGAATTTTCCATTCTCACCACTCAGATTAGTGTTAAAATTAGGAGCATGCTGCAATTGGTCAGTTTATTAAATGGGTAATTGGTTTCATTCTTTTTAAATGGGGTTTTTAAATGGATTACTGACTGTGACGTTTGACTCTGGTGAAGCCCGATTCTAGAGCAGGGAGAAAGCGCTTAGTCTGGATTGTCCTTGGTGTTTGATGTATTTTTATTTTTAATTTATTAAAGTTTTTGAGGCTGTGCTGAAGCCACATTGTCTTTGTGGAGTTTGTTTTTAGTTTGGTGTTTTGGTCTTTTGGTGTGTGGTTATAAGCATTTTATAATGGCAAATATGACAACATCCCTCTCTTCATTACTGTCCCATGTAGAGGTGCTGGGGCTTTGCAGTGAGTACTTGTAAATGTTTCTGGTCACAGACATTCTGACACTTAAAATAAAACCCTTTGGTGGACCAGTCTGGCCAGAAACTTCCGGGCATATCTTATAGCTTGATAGGTGGTTAGTAGGCTGTCAACCCAAGAACCATTTTAAGACTAGCAAAGCTTCCCCCAAATTTACAGAAATATTGCTGACATGTCAAAACACTCACACATCAAGCATTCACAGGTTGCCCATGTCTTAGGAACATAGTTGCCAAACCACATGAAAATTAGTGATTTCCCATCCATTGGTACAAGTTATATTTGAATATGGTTGTGAGAAGTTTTGCATCACATAGATGGGAAGCCTTTTCCAGAGAAGGAGTAATCTTTGATAGAAATATCAGCACCTTCAACATGTTCTGTCTGTGGTACAGATGAAATGTATGTCCTTAGAATGGGTATTTCTGATGCTTTGTATTTTGTGGATGTATAACAAATCCAAATTTTGGATCAGAGGATGTCTTGTAGGCTTGTATCTTGTGCTAAGGTCTATAAAGCACTGTCTTTGGTAAGTATTATTTTTTAAGTCATTTAATTTGTTTACCCCAAAATGGCCTGATGGAGGCTGCCATACTAAAACGAGATGAGATTTGTTTTATTATTAAAGGTTCGTTCTCTCACAAAACACTTCACTATATGCCATTTTATTAATGATAGATCTCATAAATGGCTAGCTAAGAAGCAATTTTAATGCACATTTCATTATTTACTTAGTTTCAGTCAGAATAAAATGTTTTTGAAGATATTAATAATTATTCCATTAACATGCCAAATATTATAATGCTCACTCAGTAGCATATCTATAGTGGGTCCAAGGGAGTGGCTGCCCTGGTCCCAGCTGTTAGTGGGTATGATGGGCGCCTTGGAAGAATTGTTGATTGAGTACAAGTACAGCACCAGCATTCATTTAAACATCCATGGGTGATATTAATTAATTTGTTTGTTTGTCTGTTTGCTTGTTTGGTCTTTAAATTGAAAGAGGACATTTTTGGTCCTCAACTTTGAGTTGAGGGGGTATGCCACTCTAGGGACTGCCTAGGGTACCAACTGATCTAGCTATGGCTCTACGTTAACCTCATTCAAACTCTTTTAGAAAACTATCAAAGACATAAGAGCCACATCACAAACTCATATGTTAGCTAGTCCACTTCCAAAGTAACCTCTTTAGCTACAGACTATCAAATGCCTGTCCTACCTACAGACTGCCTTGGATGAGTCCAATCCCCTAACTATTAAAGTGCATTCCCAAAACACTACAGGTCCTTTCCAAATATTCCCTTTAATAGATGATAGCCCAACCTTACATTTTAAAGAAATCTCTTAAACGGAAGTAAGAGCGCTTTAACAGAAGCTAGAGAAGAACGACAGCACTCGCCACGTTCATAAGAATGCCCCCCCCCTTTGATAACAGGCCATTACCCTTTATCGTCAGCTCACTGCTCGAACACTCCACACATCATTCAAACACGTCATTAGTCTTCTTAAAGTAGTCTCTCCATCCAGTCCTGATGAATACAGTTTCTAAGCTTTGACCACTAACTAAAATTCTTGAACACTGCATAAATAAACCAATATGTCACCCCATTAATAACCATGGCCTGTTGTGTGGCATGCTGCACGACTTCAGAGAAGGTTTCAGTACCCTGATATCCTTTTATACAGTAATTCAATGCTTACTGCAAAACTCATGACCAGGTCTATTCATAGATTCATAGGTAAGTACTAGGCTAGCTGCCCTTGCAGGTCATTTTAAGCCTAGCCAATTTCTCTTCAAAGGTGAGAATCAAACCGTGTATGTTGTGCCTGTGTGGTAAACAGCTTAACCATATTAAAAATACTGACCACTTTTACTGAACAAATATGAAAATATAATGTTTGACCAAGTGCCATTGCTTGGTTAAAGGACCACCTAAATAAATGAACTTCAACATCGGAGGCTGTCTTTCTACAGTGGCATACCTAAGGCTCAGTGATAAGTTTTCTCCTGTTGTCACTGTTCATAAGTTCTGTATTAAATTTACCATTACTAAATCTAATAATGGGCCCCAGTGAGTCCTTTTTTTACTTCAAGCAGATAACTCTTTGACAAGTCTGCAATGCAACTAACTTCACTAGCTTAGGGAAATGGACAAACACAAGAACTTATGATAAATCTGACAAAGTCGAGGTAATGCTGTTCACAAAACCACTGAAGCTAAAAAAACCTTTGTCTCTAAAACTCGCTAAACCATTTAAGAACCAAATCTTAGCTGTCAGCCAGCAGAAATACCCAACTTCTCATTCTTATTCTATTCTGATGTTCTAATACTAACTGCAATAACTGTTAAAAACTGTTTCTAAAAGTCTTCCCCAGATAGAATTATGCTGTAAACCTGCCTCTCAGCCTCTTAGCACAAGAAATCTGCACAAAGATAAAAATTGTGGGGGGGGGGGGGGGCAAAGGCCGCAAAACAGGGGTGTATTTTAAATGTTGTACTTTGAAAGTTACTGCAATAGTAGTTTCTACACTAGCATGCATTTTCTGAACAGTATGAAGTCTGTAACGTAAATGTCTGTCATTATTTTGTGACTTCAATCCTCAATGATTTTACAGAAAATCACAAATTTTATGAGGAACAAACCAAAATATGAAGCAAATGTCTAGACACTTGAGAGATATGACTATAAGGTATCTCACTTAATTGCACTTCAAGCCCTGGCAAGAAACATTTTTATTTCCAAGCTATACTATAACTAATTTTTGTTTGATCAAGTATATTTTTAACAACATATGCCGAGTAGACACAAGTGTCCTTTTTTCAGGAGCACTGTCTGATTAAGTGATTTACTCTGAGTCGCACAGTAAGCGAATGGAGGTGGAAGGAGTCAAACCCTGTGTCCTGGCTATAGGAATCAGCTCATGAGCAGCCTAGAGCTTTAATGTTCTGCTCTAACTAGTCTACATTATTTTGCAGATTTCAAACCACAGTAAATAAAATATGCACTTTTGTATTCCTAGCTGACCCTCATAAACATTACTATCAACTGTTGAAAAATCTTTTCCTGCTGGAAATATTCCACTTCAAAATTGTGACGCTATATTACTGCTACTTAAAAAACTTTCTGTAAAAGCCTAAGCAAACAGCCTCAGAAATAACTTTAATGTGGCAAACATTCTGCATGAACCATCTTTCTACATCTCAGTAGGCGAGAAAGTCTTCAGAATTGATCCCAGCTACTAAATGACATATGCAATTAAAAAAATAACAATTAATGGCTTTAAGGCAAGGTTAAAAGAACACCTTTTAAAAGAAAATGAATGTTGATGTTTTAGAGAGAATGAGTGAAATTCAGTCTTGTATTTCCTCCCAGTTGAACACCTCTGTATACCAACAAGAAAAAAATCCATAATCCAGTTGTAAAAGAATCTGCACTCTGATCATATTGCATACATCTAAATATGCTATTTCTCTCTTTTACATTATATAACACAATTATCTAGTTAGGACTAATGTTCTGCTTGTATTAATCTTTTAAGGCTCTGAAGTGTTGCTTATTCTGAACATGTATTGTTGTACTTAATAGATACAAACTTATAGTTCATTGTGTACCTCAGTCAAGGATGAAAAAGGTTAGAAGACCAGTCCATCCAGCTGGTCAACAAACAGTAAGTGTATACAATAAATAAAAGTAGATGGGCCAGAATGTAAAAAAAAAATCCATTGTTGTTAACTGGTATTTAAGGTTTTATCGATTTTAATTTTGTGAAAGTAAAATCGAATATCCAAGGGGACTACTTTTTCTAATTATTCCGAACGTTCAGAGTGAGTTCCGTTTTCAGCGGGATGTATAACTATGACTTTCTAATAGATGATTTGGAATATATAAAACAGCAATAGCTCTCATTCTGTGCTGTGTATAAATAATGATTTAATGGAATATTGATGGTTCCCTATAGGATAATTTTCTGCTTGTATACATCAGCAAAATATTCTGCAGACAGAATGGATATTTACAATGTTTTCTTTTTAATGTTAGCTTGCTCTGATACAAGACATAAAGGTAAAGTACGATGGAGTGATGCATAAATTACATATATGAAATTAAAATCATTTAAAGGATCTGAAAAATGAAGATGGAAGTAAAATAAATGCTGTTGCTTCTAGGTTTGAGAACTTTTAGATGTGAACACAGTAGCAGTTCTTAAGATGTTAAAGTGATAGACAAATTCAGACATACCACGTTACCGTTTAACAGGCTTCATTTCTTGTGTTTGTTTAAGTAAAACTAAATGCTAAATGTTATAAATAGGGAACATCTTCCTGATATTAGAAAAAGGGATGTAAATAATGTAGGAAATAATCTGCCAATAGCAGAATGCACATGTACATTTCCATTTATGATATTGGTTGTTTGGGAAATCAGTGTGATAGGCTAAATTAATTGCGGTTATAGGACCACCACATGCAAATGTACTTTTTCTCATCAGACAGCATTTGACCTTTATTTAATCCAACCCTTAGCGTGCCAGTTGTAGCAGTATGTTTCACATAGTTTTCCTTCCATGTCCTGTCTGTGCCTGATTCAGCAGTCTTTCTACATGCCAGTTTGGCATTTCTTGAAATCTTGTATTTTATTTTCCTTTTATATTTATTGCAGCATCTCTTGTATAATATAGTCTGTGGCAACATAATATGCCATCTATCATTTGCTTTCTCCAATTATTTTGGGTTTCTAATGCCATAATGGGAATGGACCGCATTCCTAACTCAGGGTGTGACTAGAGCTCATGAAATTAGTATTGTTTCAGTCAATGATGTTAGCCAAGAATGCTCTTCTCAGCACCAGCAATGTGCTCAGAATTGCTATCTTCTGTAATTTATATGTATTGGGTAGCATATCTAAGTATAAATATTTTTTTTTTATTAGACCCGTTGACCCTACCACTATCGGAACTATCTGACTATCTTTCTTCTACATTGCTCGTTTTTATCTGCAGATCCTGATATTTTATGACTTTGCGTCTCCCTGTACATAAGAAACTGTAATCACTGAATATAGCCATTTTAATGATCAGTGCTGCTTTGGTATTTTTTTTCATGGACTACTGTATCTGTTTTTTTTCTTATCTATTATTTAACTGTCGGTAAGCGGTGCTCCTGTGCGATGTGCATGTCATTATTCTTTATAATGCTTTGTGGTTTATGTTTCCAATGCTTCTCAGCTACTTCTGTACTGTAGTGTTTGCACAATCCCCAGTGCAGCAGTCTTGCAACATTATTATGGTTTTCAGTATATAGGCCCTCTGACTTGAGTGTATCATTCCCAACAACAAGCTGTGCAAGTGTTTCCATTTCTTTTTTTACAGAACCTGCATTACTCTGTTTCTACCATCTTTTCAATGGAGTTTGTAAACCAACATGCATGCAGTCCACTAGCCTGGGCCACCATTTTTAACCTTTCATCTTTTAGTTCCAACTCGCCTCTTCTTAACCATTCCTATGTCAATCTTTGTTCAACATGAGGTTGTTCTTGGAAATCTCTGTACTTACAACTATATTTATGGATTTTCAACGTTTTTTCCTTCTTACCTGTTCCTTCTCCTTGTATTCTTTCATTTGTTTTTTGTTTTTTCAGACATTCAGTTGCTTTCTGATTTTTGTCTACTAATGGTTTGATTTCCATTCCCACTTGACACCAAAATGCTCCTGCTATACCAAGCAAAGATGTCGTCTTAGATGTCATCTTAGATGACTTCTCCTCCTCATGTTTTAAAACGGTCACTATATTGACATCTGAAGAGGTCAGCAGATATATGTATATGGGTCCCATGATTTCAGATCTGTTCAGACAATCAGTTTCAAGGAGGCCCATACCTCCTTCAGAGTGAGGAATCTTGGTATACAGTGATTTTTATATATCATTTGATAAGAATGAGGCATATCTAGCCAATCAAATAATTTTTGAGGCCAGGTCATCACCACAAAACTGTAGTTAAAACAGGAAGAGCAAACTGATTTGCAGTTTGGACTTTATTCCCAGATGTCAAGGAAGTTTTCATTATAAGTTTTAGTGATCTAAAGTATTCCTTACTGAGCTTTATTCAGTTATGTTCATGTTTTATTGTTGATTTTTCATCTATTCTGGAATATTTATACACTCCATCCTGCTCAGGTTCATTTATATCACATTCCTGATTGAAATTTTCCTGGTAGTGTAGCTTTCCTGTTTTAAATGTTGCTTTTGCACATTTATCAAAACCAAATATTATTTTTATATCATCTGAGAAAATTGTAACCATTTGCAGTTGTGCTTTCATCTCCTAATCTGGTAAACTGTGCAGTTTTGATTCATCCACAAAACAGATGAGAAATCTTTTAAAAAGGTTGTTTTCAGGGAGCCAAGTTGTAACCATAGCCTAATCTGTTAAGTAAACAGCCTAATGGGTTAAGAATAAGACAAAACAGCAGTGGTGGTGAAGAATCACACTAGAATATCCCCCTTTGAATTTTCTGTCCCTGAGATAATGATTTGCCTTTTGCCATTGCTCACCTGCAAAGTGGTTTGCCCATATTTCGTGGTCACTGTAATTTAATGTAGGTTGTACCTTATACATCTGTAAACATTTCTTTATCCTTGAATGTTGGATGCTGTCAAATACCATACTTAAATTCTTCCTCTTTTTACAATTCTCTGTTATGGCTTTATTTAGCAACAAATGATCCCTTGTTCTGTATGACTTTCTTTTGTTACCCTTTTGCTCTGTTGCTTTAATCGAGTTTTTTTTCCTCAATGACTATAAATGCTACTTGCTTCAATTCCAGTATATAGTTTGTATATTGTCGGAAGGCAGGTTATTGGTCTATAGCTCTTAGGATGGCTTGCAGGTTCATTCCTAAGAAGGAGCATCATTTTTCCTGTTGCTAACTAGATTGAAGTCTATTTGAGATGCACATATAAGCAGTTATTACTCAGGGCTAAATCTTTTGAGTAAAGTCGTTAATGCTTTTAGCCAGAAGTTAGATAATGTGTCTGGACCTGGGGTTTTCCAGTTTTTTAAGTTTCTTTTGCTGTTTCTTCATCCCATTTCCTATCCCCTACATTAGAACGCCTTACTGTTTCTGTTCATTCTTCATTCCATTCAGCATCGTTATGATCAACGGGATCTTCATAAGTACTTCTCCAAAATGTGCCTATTTCTTTTCTTTTTGGTGGTGTTTGTATTCCTTTTGCTTTGTTTCCTAATTCTCCATAGAATCTTTTTGGGTCGTGAATGAATTTTGTACATTATATTTATCTGCATACCTTCTATTTTTTTCTGCCTGTGCTGATATTTTCAGTTTATTACTGACAATAGTATATGATAAACCTTGGTCTGTTTTGATATTCTGCATTGCTTTTACCACATCTACCTTTCTAAGTATTTTTGATGATCTGTTCCTTTTTTAAGACAATAGGTATTACTGCTAGAAGAATATATGTCACTGTGAGATCTTGTTCATGTCTAAGTAGGCGACACATACATCATTGACAGGAAACTCAGGTACTTGCGTATTATCGCAACCACATTTGTATGGTCACGAAATTCGCATACTACAAGTGAAACAAGGGCATTTAAGACTCAGAAAACATCCTCAAAGTGTTTCCTACTGTCACATTACATTGCTTTACTATCAGGAGCACAGTAAGTTGTACACATACACAGGTAATTTGTATCGCCGGTTGCACAATGTCATCATATGCAATGTAGCAGTGCTACCATTACCTGCTGTCATCGCAAGCAACTTTGAAAGCTGCCAGTGTTCTTCTCTGTTTTTTCTCCTTTCAGCTTTACTGTTTACCTCAAGCAAGGCTGACTACAAGTCAGATGGCAGGAACCTAATTCAACATACCAACATTAAAAGAGAACAGGCAAGGAAGCACGCAGTGGGAAAGGAAGAGCCACACACATTTTTCTTGGGGTGCTATCTTTGATGGAGCTAAGTCTGAACTGAAATGCATGCTGTTATTTACAGACAACACTACTTGATGAGTTGGAACAGTTACTTTTCGTGAAGTCTGTCATCCTCACTTGTGCTCGGCGTTTCTTTAATAATAAATCCCATTTGTTAAATCTGACCCACGCAAAAAAGGGACACTTTCTAAAACTTTCTCTTACACTCTTTTTTACAACCTGCAGAAATCAGCGCGTACGATACCAGTCATGACAATTAAAGTGAAGCAAATCTGGAAGAGGATGTTTTAAATTACTGATCTTCCTGAAGGTAATGCACACTTTTTTGTCCACAATAAGGACTGCCAATAACACTTTACAGTGTTGCATGCCCTCCTTTCACCTGAAGTAATCTATTTTCGCAACCGCGAAAATATGGTTGCGATAATACGTAAGTACCGAAACTTGACACAGCTGAAGTAATGACAGGACATGGAAGAGATACTTGTAGCTAAGATATGTACTGGGCAAAAGTACATAAGAAAATACAGAAAAGGTGTATGTAGTTACGATACTTACTGGTGAAACGTATCTATCCTGGTTACTATTTCTGCTGTCTCTGCCTAAAACAAGAACATTGGTAAATACTTGTTTAGGAACTTGCTAAGTGTTTGCACTCTATAGCCACTATCTCAAGTAACACACACACGCACGCACATACGCACGCACGCACAGACACACACAGAAAGTGCTAATTCAAAGTCCTATCCAGGGTTCAGAAAAGAAAACAAAAAACTATCAAACATCTTAGCGGCACTCGTCACATCTGCGGGGCAACACTCCCTGGAGACGGGCAGTATAAAGAAGATCTTCAGTGTCTTCATAAATAATTTCTTATGTATGCTAGCTGGCAGAAGTAAACCATATTATAGGTTAGTGAAGATGTCCTTAGCTCAGGTAACCATTGCTCCAATAACATGTTTTGGCTAAATAGCTTTGCCTGTCTTCAGTTGTAAAATTTATTTCAGAAACCTTTCTTGTATGAACAGACTTGTACAGCCCACCACACAATTATTATATTTGGTGTTAGTATCAGCCTTGTTCTTTTTCATTAACATCGGATAAAATCACCTGTTCAGTACATTTGTATTGTCTCTTTGTATTTCCTACCAACTTTCCCATCAACTTTTAAATTGGTGGCATGTCTCTCTTTCACATGGCCTCGGATACTTCCATTGCATTTATTGAATCCTCTGCTTCATTCTGTTTTATCTGATACTGCCTCTCTCTGTATTATTTCAAAACTTCGAACCATTTAAATGGAGATAGCCATATAGCACGGAATGGTATATTTATCATTTTCCTCGGTGTGGTGTGATCTCTGAGTTGGTATATTTAATTAGCAGGTGGTGTGGGGTGAGTAGAGGGGCAAAAATGTTAAAAAAAAAAAAAAAAACAAAGTTTTTTTTTTTATTTATTTACAGTTTCAAAACTTTGATCTCATGGTCTCGACCATAAGAAATTCACAGTTTTGAAACTTCAAAATTTAGAAGTAGACCCATACCTGCATATATATATATATATATATATATATTGCACATTAGTCAACATGACCAAATTACATATTTACACTGTTGAATGGCTAGCCTTGTCACATCATCTAGTCCATGATCCATGTTCTCCAATTTTGAGAATGCTGCTTACCACAGTAGATGCCCAGAGATGTTGGTCTGTACAGCTCTTCCCTCTATAGGGTGCATCTAGAGCTTCCATTACTGCCCAAAACTCCATTCTTGGGTGAGTCTGACATGGAAACATTCAGCATGTTTTTAGAGGTAAGAAGAACTCCACGGAGAAGAAAGGAGAATATAAAAACTCCATACAGACATTGGCCAGAGATCAGGAAAAAAACTTTTACCTTGTGTACAAGAGGGGGAGACCATAATCATTATGCTAACGGGTCTCTCCATACGCCCTGTATATATATATATATATATATATATATATATATATATATATATATATAATCTTGGATGTGGTCATTTGTGTCATTAACCCTTGAACCATAGCACTTTTCCCATTTTGCATTTTTCTGATTTGTTCCAGAAAAGGTCTGATGCCTCTTTGATGGCACATCTTACATCTTCATCAGCTCTTTTATACTCATCTGAGATGGCTTCCAAATATTTTTATGGGACATTCAGTCCAGTTTGTCAAAATTAACCTGTTTAGCATCTATTTCTAGTACTTTAATAAGTCATGGCACTACAAACACATTCATTAAGCGAAATATCTTAGCCCCCCCCCCCCCTTTTTTTACAATGTGTATATTTAAATGCATCTGTTAATGTATGCTGCATGTTAGATTCAGTGTTACAGTGTATAGCAAGAGAAAAATGTTTGTGCGGTTATATTTTGTGCTTACAACAAGATTAAGGAAAGCCAAACGGATCAGGAAACCGCTACAGACTACATATTCCACCAATTGTATGATAATCCAAGAATAAACGCTTTATTCATCTGCGTTTTCGTCCAACAAGTGACTTCATCAGATACAAAATACTAAAACACAAATTCAGTTTTATACATGTATAATTAAAACCTATCCAATCATATCCTTCCTTCAATTTTAAAAAAAACCACATCAATAAATTACTTCCTTCTCCTATACCTTCTGCTTTACCTTGAATAAATAAGTTAAAAACATTTTAAAAAATACAAATGAATTGGATGTCCTAAGTAAAATGTTCATTAAAATGCCTGAAACTCATTGAATCTAACTATTGTACTTATTTTTTATTATTTATTCTTAAAAAATAAGTACAATAGTTAGATTCAATGAGTTTCAGGCATTTTAATGAACATTTTACTTAGGACATCTAATTCATTTGTATTTTTTAAAATGTTTTTAACTTATTTATTCAAGGTAAAGCAGAAGGTATAGGAGAAGGAAGTAATTTATTGATGTGGTTTTTTTAAAATTGAAGGAAGGATATGATTGGATAGGTTTTATTATACATGTATAAAACTGAATTTGTGTTTTAGTATTTTGTATCTGATGAAGTCACTTGTTGGACAAAAACGCAGATGAATAAAGCGTTTATTCTTGGATTATCGTACAATTGGTGGAATTTGTAGTCTGCAGCAGTTTCCTGATCCGTTTGGCTTTCCTTAATCTTGTTGTTAGTTCGAGTGGAGGTTGGCCATTACTTTTCTTTATTTTGTGCTTAACCTTCCTTCCATTTCAGGATAGAAAGGCAGCATTTGTTTTATTTTGGGGGGGGACACTCTTCCCTCCTCTTATTCCTGAACAATACATGACAGCTTCCCCTCCCCTGTAATACACCCCTCATACTAGCGATTCCACAGCTCCTATTTCACATTACCTGCTTCAACTCCCCCTACTGGTTACATACTTAACACTACTCACATCCTTGCAAATCTAACAACCTTTCCTACACTCTGCTACTTACCTCAGAAGTACCGAGTCTGTCTTCACTTTCTATTATGTCTACCACAACTTACCCTATATTCTACTTGACTCCACTACTCCTCCTGCCCTATCTGACCTCATTTCATCCCTACTTAACTCCAGTCCATAACAGCCCTACAAATTCACAAAACTAGATCTTCTCTTGCCCAGAGCAATCAGTTTTATTCCTCTTCCTAAAATCATAATTCCTCCCTCCTACACTAACTATACTAAAACTAAATATCTCTACAGTCATCAATACATATAAGTTCCACTTCCTCCCTGTAGCCTTACTTCTATCAGGTGACATTCATCCTAAAGCAAAAGCTCCGCAAGTATGGCAGGTGTAAACGGCCACAAAACTGCATTTTCAAAACTAAAAAGATGGCCAGCACTCAAAGTGTGGAATATAAACCATTCATTGGGTACACAATCCAGAGGGCCGTGCAAAACACCATCCTCATAAAAGTCAGACTGGTTTCGGCAAAAACACTTGCCTTCCTCAATGACAACAATTACACCAGTAATCCCATACCAATATATATATATATATATATATATATATATATATATATATATACACACACACACACACACACACACACACACACACACACACACACACTAGGAAGCAAAAGAGTTTTTGACTGGATAATTACAAGTTCTCATTAAGTCCTGGTGAAAACTGACCCCCCCCCCCAATTTAATTATCCAACTTTTCTCTTTTTTATTAAGTAAAGCATGCCAACCAATTTTATTGACCCTATCTCCCTCAATTCTATCAATAATTACAAATCTAAACTGTGATGCAGGATATTTACTAGAGTGTTTGTAGAAAGCCTTTTGTTTCTGATGTCACTCATATGTTCAGAGATACGAATTCTCAAAGGACATGAAGTTTGGCCAATATAAAAAGCAGAACAGGAAAAAGGTTGCTAGGTAGATCAACCAATCAGTACTACAATTACCTAAAAAATTTATGTCATATACAATGGATGTATTCCTACTAGTAAATTGTTTAGACTTTAAAACCAATTTACAAGATGTACAATGACCACAAGGCAAGGAACAATATGCTGACTTGTTTTTTCACTTTGTGAATTATTTGTATGCAAACAAACTTTGCCAACAGAGACAACATTATATCTTTTTGATGATTTGGATGCATGGAGTGGTTCATCGGTCTATTTTTGGCATGTAAAGGCTGGATGTCATTTTGTAGCTAAAATATTGTGTATGGATCTTTGATTTTTCGCCATAATTGTCTTTATATTGGCCAGACTTCATGTCCTTTGAGAATTCATATCTCTGAACGACATCAGAAACAAAAGACTTTCTAATGCTCTATACAAACACTTTATTAAACATCCTGCAGCACAGTTATCCAATTATACATTTATCCAGTCAAAAACCCTTTTGCTTACTACTGTGTGTGTGTGTGTGTGTGTGTGTGTGTGTGTGTGTGTGTGTCTATATATATATATATATATATATATATATATATATATATATATATTGGTATGTGAATACTGGTGTAATTGTTGTCACTGAGGAAGGTAAGTGTTTTTGCCGAAACCGGTCTGACATTTATGGGGATTGTGTTTTGCACGGTCATCTGATTGTGTACCTAATAAATGGTTTATATTCCACACATTGAGTACTGACCATCTTTTCAGTTTTGACATTCATCCTGACCCAAAACCTATCTCTACCTCCCCTTCCAAAACTTCTACCCCTCCCAATCAGCAGGTCCCTCCCCCCTAAATAAACACTTCTCATTTTACTCTATGAACATTGGAAGCATACTCAATAAAACTAGTGAATTCCATGATTGGAGACATTCTTCCCCCAGGGTATAATAAACTTCTCTTGATTGAATAAGAAAAAAGAGGGTGTAGTTGCTCTTATCTACTCTAACCATCTAACCTTTACTTGTTTTAAGGAATCATTTCCATCTTTCCCTACAGCCGAAATCCTGGCAGCTAAGTTTAAACTCAGTAACTACTTTACCATCACTGTAGTAGCCATTGACATACCCCCAGGCAATAATATTCCTTTGCTCGAAAACCTACTCTCTTACCTTGGTGAACACTGTCCAAATGAAACAATTCTCCTTGGTAATATAAATATAAATTGGCTAACTCTAAATGCCCCTAACTCTACCTCTTGCATTTACCTACACTGCTTTACACAATTAATATCTGAACCTAACCACTACAATAATTCACACATCCCTAGTACCTTAATAGACTGGATACTCGTAACACACCCCTCCACATATCGTAGCCCAGAAACTCTACCCAACTCCCTCAGCGATCACTCACCAATAAAAGTTATTAGATTTTCTCCCCATTTCATTAGACCACATAGATACATTACTTGTCGTAAATTAACTGATTTCTCCCCTAACACATTTAAAACTCTTCTTTCAAGAATAAACTGGAGTCACCTTAAGGAACTTGCCCTTGATGAAGCCATCCTATCATTTAACTCTATCTTTCTTAACATACTCAACTCTTTTGCACCTTTCCGTACAGTAAGAATAAAATCTAAAATATCACCATGGCTTTCCAAAGCTACCCCCACCCTAATGAGAAATAGAGATAAGATATGGAAAATCTAGCTGAGAACCAAACTCCCTTCTGACTTGCAAAAGTACAAAGAACTTTGAAACCTGACAAAAAACACATTGCTAAAGATACAAAGGGATTTTACTTTAACCCTCCTACACCTCTAAAATCTAATCCCAAAAAATTTGGAACTCAGTCAACCAAATACTGCAATCCTGGCAACCCTTCCTCCCCTAATCCCCATACAAATAAGACACCTGAAGAAATTGTGTCGATCTTTAACACCTTCTTTATTGAACCCATATCAAAGATGATTAACACAAACTCTCCTCCAGCTTATGATTCTAACTCCTCTCTCCCATCTCCTATCTCCAACTCCTCTAATTCCTCCTTAGACCTCTATCTACTAGTTTTATCAAATCCCTACTCTCTAAATTAAAACCTTGCTCTACTTCTGCAGATAACACTCCTCCATACTTCCTCCAGCTAGCAGCTGATACTCTTGCTTTACCAGTATCCATCTTGATTAACCCCTCTATCTCTGAGTCAAAAGTTCCATCTATCCGGAAAGAATTCTGTATTTTACCTATTCATAAAGGAGGTAACTCCCAAGAAATTTCTAACTTTAGATCTATAGCCATTCTGTCACCCCTCTCAAAACTACTTGAAAAATGCATACACAAGCAAACTCTGCAATACCTATTACAGGAAGACCTTCTTACTCCCACTCAACATGGTTTCTGCCCAAAACACAATACAGCCACCGTCCTTATCTCTTTTACCAGCACTATTTTCCACGCTTGTGATAACAACAAAGTTGTCTTCTGCTTATTTCTAGACCTCTTAAAAGCCTTCAACACCATCTCACATTCACTACTCCTGGCTAAACTGACTAATCTCAACTTCTGTCCTGCTACTGTCTCTTGGTTTTTCAGCTATCTCACTGATCAATGTCAATCAATGAAATGGCTCTCTGCACTCTCCCCTTCCCTCCCTGTAAAATGGACATTCCCCAAAGATCTATATTTGGTCCACTACTTTTTAATATTTTTACCAATCTACTCTTCAGTTCTTGCCCCCACTCATCCCTTGTTCAGTATGCAGATGACTCTACATTGATCACTATCTCAGACTCTCCCTCTAATCTCCTCTCAACTACTCAGGCTGCCTTTACATCTGTGGAAACATGGCTCACCAATAACCGACTAATCTTGAACCCTAAAAACAACAAACTCTTGCTCTTTCTCCCAAAAAATCTTAGCAATCTTAAATCTACCTTCTCTATACTGTCTCTTAATAAGACTCCAATAGAAGTTGAACCTAGTACTAAACTCTTAGGTGTCACTATAGACGATCAACTTAAATTCGACTTACACATCAACAACTGCATCAGAAAGACCCATCAGAAACTAGGTCTTCTATACAGAAACAAAAATATCTCACCTTTAAAGCAAAAGTAACTCTTTCTCATACCTACCTCCTACCCAGTCTACTATATGGTTCCCAAATATTTAAAACCTAAATACCACACTCCTAGCTAGACTAGACACAACCTATAACAAGCTAGCTAGATTTGCCACACAACACACTTATAAAACCCATCACTGCATCTCACTTAAACTCTTAAACTGGCTGGAACTACCTAACCTGCTTCTTCTCTCTCAGCTTCAGATTATACACTCTCTCCTTTATCAACCGCTCTATTGCCCAAGCATATCTTCCTTTATATCCCACTGCTCTCCAACTAGATCACTCCATAGCTCAGACCAAGACCTACTACTTATTTATAAACCTAAGATTAACATTGGATGCAACCTCTATAGCTATCATCCAACCATTGCATGGAACAAGCTTCCGCTTCAAACTAGATTACTATTTCATCCTAAACAATTCAAAGCAGCTACTAAAGAACACCTAAAAACTCTCTGGTCTTGCATCTGTGCTCACTCTCCATAAACTGCCTTCCTAATACCAAACTGCCTATTATCAGACCACAAACTTTTATTTTCATCTTCTACTCTCTTACTATTAATACTCTCTACCCCTCCTGACCACACCATCCTCAAACATTTTTAAGCTTCAACTTTATGCTTGCTTTTAGCCCAACTTTTCTCTCTTAAATATCTCCTCATGTCTACACCTGAAAGTAACTTATGCTTAAAATGAATTAGCACTTCAAAACTGTATAAATAGGTCTTTACTCTCATTGTCATCATTTAAACTAGGACTTGTAAATAATTTTTTAAGTGTCTAATTTTTTTTGTTAATCTTATTGAAATATTGCTTCTGCTACCTTTATGTAATATTACTTCTGTAAAATCTACTGTATTGTTTAATGTATTGGGACTTTTCTCCCCGGGCCTCTGCTGAAAAAGGGCTACTTAGCTCAGATGAGCCAACCCGGTCAACAAATGTAAAATAAAATAAATAAATTTAAGATGAAGGGAACACTTATTATTCAGTTTTTGACTTCCTGGTTTGAGACTGTTCTTTCAGCCAATCAGAGCAGTCTCTCTCTTAAAAAGATGCCTGGTTCAAATATATGCAAGACGAGTATGTTGAGCATCTCTCATCAATGAAAAGAAGCAAAGATGCACTTTTTCTTTACATGATAGTGTGATTGAGAGAGTGTGTGTGTGTGGCGCATAACTCATTGGTAATTATTTTGGAAAATCATTGAAGTTTCTTAAGGTAAAGTTTTAATTTGTTATAGTAAGACTGTTTGGCATCCCTGTTGATTTAACTCATATCAGGTTTTATATTTTTACAACTGCATAACATACTAAGATTAACAGCCTTCTGTGAGTTTATACTTAGCTGTTATTATTCTTAAGTCAGGATTTTAGAATAAGTTTAGCTTATGCTTTAGCTGCTGTATTAGAAGGTATTTTATTAAGCACATTTTCTTAATTACTTTATAGATTAATGTGTTAAAGTTTTTAACTTATGTCTTTTTGTTTTATTTCTTTCTCAAGTTGATTGAATAGTTCTTGTACTTTTATTCAAAAACATTAATTTGTATATTTGGCCTGTTTGTTTATGCATCTGCTATTAAAGTTAATCTGTACAGGAATGTTTTTCTTCCTTCATGCATTTTCCTTGAAATTTGTTTTGACCTTGATTTGGGTATTATATCTGTCAAACTGAGTGTAGAATGAACATACTAACAACATATGAGATGAAGGATCTAATCAAATATAACTTTTTGAAGAAATGTATTGTGTGTGAAGTTTACTTAAAAAGTAGTTTGTACTCTGATGAGAATTTTTTAATCGTTCAAGACTGGAGGATTTAATGACAATAGTTAAAAGTAAAACTATTGACTCAAATAAATAACTGTCAATGTTGCCAGGGAAAATCTTTGAATATAACTGATATTTTTTGTATTGTTGGTTTGAAGATATTAACTGTAGCTCACAAAATACAGTCTTGTTTGATTAATGATCATTAAATTCAAGAAGATTTGGCTAATACTTCAATAGTAACCCCTATAGAACCAGCTAATGGACAGTGTAATGTTAATGAAGTTTTAGGACACCAGGTGCACCTCTAAGTTCTTCAAAAGTTGATGAAAATAATTAGGATTCTAACAGAGAAAGAAATAAGGAACAAATTAGTTGAGCCCCACCCCCCAAATAAAAAAACAGAAAAAGAAGTATTTAAAAAAATGTAAAAGACAAAAATTAAAGATGCAATAAATCTGTGTCAAAGCATCCAATAACTAGAGAATGATAGTTAAAATAAACCATACAGAGTAGTTATACTAGTTTTTCAATGCTTCACTGAGACTGGATTGTTCCAGCTCAGGAAGTACAGAAAAAAATTGCAAAAACGATGAGCTCAATAGGGCAAAAAATGAGGCTAATAATGTAATGTTACCCAAGTCTAAAAAGCATACTAGGAGGGAGAGTGACAGCATTAATGGGTTAAGTTCAGAATATAGTATGAATAACAACGTGTTGTTGTTATCAGTGAAAATGACTCTCTCACTACTGAAGCTGATAAAATCCCTGAAAAATTAAGTTTTGGTGATTCTATGACAAACAATTGTGATACAAAGCTATTTGCTATTGACAAGGAAAGAGTAGCTATGATCTCCCTCCCTGGTCTTGAATGAATTGATTTTGCCTAATATCATGGATAAATTATTATATCCATCCATCCACAACCTATTTTTCCTATTTTTTGCAGATGGGGTCAGGGGGTCACTTCATTTAGAGCCAAAGTTTACACCACCAGGTGAATAGCCCTGCCGCGGGGATAAATTATTATATAATAAAATGAAATATTCTACAATATTAATATATGCTGAAACAAACGATTTGATATCAATTCCAGCAATCATATGAAAAATGCATTACAAAGTTGTATTGAAAAGTTTGAATTTAAATCTGTTCAAATCGTACTTAGTGAAATAATTTCTTCCTTAGAATGAAATGATTCCATCTTCATGAAGGCTCATCAGTTTAACAGTTGGTTAAGACAGTTATGCACTGTTTACAAAATTCCATTGGTTATAAACTGAGAAGACTGTGTTTATGATGTAAGATTTACTTTAAGTAAATATAGGTCAAAATATATTAGAGATAAAATGTTTGACAAATTTGTTTCTTTTTTAGGAAACCTGTCAAGAAATTTAGCAGAAATAGAAGACTTGATTGTGTTATGAAAATATTTTTAAGTATTGCGAACAAATATGATGAACTCAAATGTGTTATTTTATATGATGATTATGATTTAATAACTGAAATTTGGAACTCTACATCTTTTGTGCTTATTTATTTTATTTTATATTTGTTTACTGGGTAGTGTCCGACTTTGCTGGTAGCCTGTTTTCAGCGGATACCCAGGGAGAAAAGCTCCAGAAAAAATAAACCAGATAAAAATACAGAAACTACATCAGAAAGAATAAAAAAAATATAATACAAATTATATGCACTAAACAAAAGACTAGATAATACTCTTACATTATGGCTACAAAATTAGAAATGTAAACCACCGGGATATAGATAACTAAGTAAACAGAAAGAATGAAACAGGCAATGAGCAGACCTAACTGAAAAGGCATATGTACACAGTGATTTAGAATGTTTAAACATTAAAATTTGGAATACTGAAAATTTGCAGTGCAATAAGCAGTGAGGAAATGCTCAGTTTTAACATAGAATAATAAAATGAAAAATAGCAATTGAGCTGAAAAGGTGAAATGTGCATAGGAGAGGAAATTAGTAGGAGAAAGGAGTTATCCAGGGGGAGCTACAGGGGCATAGCCAGTTGCTTTTAAGATATTATTTTATTTTTGTTTTAAATGAAGAGTAACAGGAGGTTCTTTGTATGCTTGGGGAAGAGCATTCTAGGACTTTGCTGTTTTGCTAGAGTAGAGAGAGTCACCATGGTAGTTATGTGATTGTGTTATTTTGAGCAGTGGCCTGCTGTAAGACCTAAGGGACTTGCAGTGTACCTGTAGTTAGAGAAGGGTTGAAATTGTGAGGCAGCTATGAGAGTTATGAATGATTTTGTGGGGGAGGGTAAGTTGGTTTAAGGTTAGCAGGTTTGGAAGTTCTAGCCAGTTGAGTTGTAAAAGAGTGGAACAATGATTGGCTTTATGGGGATGATTAGTGGCAAACTTTGCAATTTTGTTGTAGCAGAATTCAAGGTTATGCAGGTTGGGCTTGCGTAAGTTGGTGAATATGTAAGAGCAGTACAGAAGTGTAGAGAGGAGAAGTGATCTAGCTGTGGCTAACCTGTCTTGGAGCGTTAGGTAGGGTTTGGCTCTGTAAAGAGCACCGAGTTTGGAATTAACTTTTTTGATAGTTAGGGAAATCTGAATATCAAATTAGAGATGGTCATCTATTGTAATACCTAGGAGTTTGGCCTGGTTAGTAGGTTCTATTTTGGTACCATTTGAGGAGTGAATAGCTAGGGGTAGGTAGTTGGACTTGGTAGTTTTGTTTGTAAAGATTATTAATTTACTCTTGTTTGGGTTTAGAATGAGCTGGTGGGTGGATAGGAAAATTTCAATTTCTTAAAAAGTGTTTTGCCTTTTTTCTTGTAGTATTTGTGAGGAAGGGGCGGAGCAGATGAGAGATGTATCATTTGTGTATTGGATGATTGAGGTAAGTTGGGTTGCTGTATTAAGGTTATTAGTAAGTATGATGAAGAGGCGGGGACCAAGTATAGAACCTTGGGGTACACCAGTGGATACTGGCAGTAGTGGGGAGAGTTTGTTCTCCCATTTAGTAGCCTGTTGACAGTTTGATAGATAACTGAGAAACCCTGAGAGGGATGCTGGACTGATAGTGTATGTAGCGAGTTTATTAAGTAGCAGTTGGTGGGAAATGGTGTCAAAGGCTTTTGACATGTCCAGGAAAATTGCAGAGACTAGTTGTCCATTGTTTATTTGGTGGTGGATAGTACTGGTGAAAGATAACAAGGCTGTGTTTGTGCTATGCTGGGGTCTGAAGCCATGCTGAGTATCAGATAGAAGGTTGCTAGAGGTAAGGCGGTTGAGGAGTTGTAGGTGAATACATTTCTCTAGGATTTTGGCTATGGGTGGGAGGATAGCTATGGGGTGGTAGTTAGAGATGTCTCTAGAGGTGCCTACTTTGTGGAGGGGGATGACGTGAGCGACTTTACAGTGGAGGGGCACATATTGTTCGGAGACTGAGCAATTGATTAATATAGAGATAGGATAGGCAATAGATGGAGCAGCAATTTTTAGGAATTCATTTGGTAGTTGATCAGCTTCCAGGCAGCAAGGTTTTAGTTTACTTAAAAGCTTTTTAATGTAGGATGTTTGAATTGGTTTAAAGGAGAAGGAGTTAGTGGAATTTGAGCCAACGGAGGGAAGTGTGAGAGTCTGGAGAGAGGAGATGGAGTTAATAAAATGTGAGCTGAACTGTGAGGCTAAGGGTACGGAGGTATTGGCTGTGGAAGGAGAGGGGTTGGAGGATTTACCAGGATTGAGGAGGAAGTTAACTATTTTCCTGAATTTTTGTGGGTTGTGTAGGTACTTTTGTTGAGAGGTTTGGAAGTAGTGTTTTTTATCACTGCTAATTTTTTTCTTAGTTTGGTTTCTTAATTGTTGATAAGTGAGGTTGGATTTGTTTTTGGTGGGTAGGTATAGGACCCTGGCCCTGTCCTTTTGTTTAATCAGTTGTTTAGTATCATGGGAAAGCCATGGTAGTTGTTTGTATTTGGGGCATATTTTCATGTTTATATTATGCTGTCGGAAACTCAAACTGTCGACAGCATAATAATCGACACGAAAATGTCGAAACCCCCGAACATCGAACACACACACAAAAAAAAAAGCCACCCAAACACAACACAAATTGCTCTATGCAGGGGGGCAAGCCCTCTGCACCCCCCACACCCCCCGCTACTTAAATATACCAACTCCAAGATTGCACTACATTGCAGTAACTGGAAATCTCCCCTTACGGAGATTTCCATCTACACGCGCAATGACTTTTGCTTTCGACATTTTGGTGCCGACAATATCAGCTTTGATATTGTCGGCCTTCGACAGGGTAAAGTAGACCCATATTTTCCTGGTGGGGGCTAGGCTATTTACTATTTCAAGAAATTTGTTGTTAAAAAGTTCATCTGCAAGGTCCAGAGTTAGGCTTTTTAAATGAGACCAATCACAATGTTTTAGTAATAGATTAAATAGTTCAAGTGAGTTAATAAAATTAGTAGGAAAGTCTGAGGAGCAGGAGAGACAGTTGAGGTTAAAGTCACCTAGTATGATAGTTTCTTGATTAAATGTGTAGGCAGACCATGACAGGAGTTACGATCAATGCTGGGAAGGTTGTTGCCGGTGGGTAGGTATGAGGCTATAATTATGCTTTTGTGAGGATTTAGTAGGAGGTGGGTGATAAGAATCTCTGCATTGTGGATGTCTGGAGGTATATAGTTTAATTTTTCTAGTGTTAGGGAGTCTTTAAACATAACTGCTACACCGCTTCCTCTTTAGTTTAGTCTATCTTGTCTTATAATGTTATAGCTGCTGAAAGTAATTTCAGAGTCCTTGATGTGAGGTTTTATCCAGGTCTCTGTAATGACAGCTAGTGTCAAGAGAGTATGTGGCAAGGACAGCTTGAAATTCACTAGTTTTATTTACAAGGCTTCTAAGGTTGAAGTTGGTTATTAGAAGGTCAGATTTGGAGCTAGTAGGTATGTACCTTTGACCTAGAGGGAGTTTGGTTAGAGGAGTATAAATGAGAGTTTGAGAGGTGCGGTTGAGTTGGAGGTATATCACTGTTGGGATGGATGTTAGCTAGTAGTTTGATATGTCTAAGGGAGTACAGTAGAAGGTTTTTTTAGTTTGGTGATGGCCTGATGGTATCTGAAAGTGGACAGTTAAGTGTATGAGGTTTTTGTGTGTCTAAAATTATAAAGAAGAGAGTGGGAAGTATTGTATAGTTGTGGACAGATGTAGCTATAAGGTTTGGGAGGAGGTTGTCGATTGGCAAGCGTTTGAGCTTGAGGGTGATGGAAATTAATGCAGACATAATGGTGGTCAGAGGTGTTGTAGGCCAGGAATAGAAGGCCTGATAGAATAGTGTAGTACATGGAGTATTGAAGTTGCATATTTGGTGGAAAGGATCAGGGATGGAATTAGAGGAGAGGGGTTGAGTAATAAGTGGAGGGGGTGGGGAAAAAGAAACAGTAGTGAGTTTAGACTTTGAGATAGGATAGGGAGGTAGTGTGGGTAGGATAGGTGTGAGGAAGGGGTGAGAAAGGGTGGGGCTGTGAGGTTGATTGGTGTTAGAATGAAATGGGTGTGGTATGTATAGGTATAAATGTAATGAAAGAGGGGTGGGAATGGGGGTAAGGTAGGGGAGCAGAGTGAGCCCAAGCAAAGCGAGGGCGAACGGAGCAGGTTAGCCTAAGACTCAGTATACTGTTTGTGAGAAAAAAAACAATCTCCCAAGATGAGCGCAACTGTTTGGAGAGGAGCCTGAGAGCAGGTAATGTGGAACTAGTGGCACAAATAAGAAGCGTGTTTACAATAAAATAAATCCCGTTTTTCTAAATAGCAAAAATATGGCAGCTAAAAACTTTCTAGAGGTATAAGGGCATAGACAAACTTGTAGGGGTAGTACTCCAGGAAGATTTACAACACACAAAATGGCAGGGGACCCAGATGGAGTGTCGTAAAGAGGCAGGGGATTTTCAGGAATGCAGGAAGAAATAGGGCCTATAGGGGGATTGCTAGGCAGGATGAGGTGTGCGGCTGTCATTGCTGGTAGCATGCTCTCTTGCAATATGATTAGAAGCCAGAAATAATAATTACAGGTTGTGAAACATGAAGTATAACATACTTAGTTCAAGAAGGTGTGTGGTATTCCTTTTAGTGTAGCTGGGTAGTTGCTCTTGAAGGAGCGTTGATTCAGTGGTGAGAGTCAGGGGTTCATCTAGGTTGAGATGTGAGAGAACTAGGGGAGAAAAGAAAGAAGGATTGGACAAAGAAAATGTAGGTACATTGAGGATAACAAATAAAATGCAACACAGTTTGGTCAGTTCAGTGGAAAAGACCAGCATACCGTACGCTAAGAGAATTACTGTAGAATTGTAAACAACAGTTTGCAACACTTTGAAAAAGAAACAGCTCTAAAGCGAAACACAGTGTATTCTTTGAACTGTGATTATACTATACACTAGTCTATAGAAATAAAGTCTCTACATTAAAATACAGTTATTGCAGTATGACTAACAAGGAGTTATAGCATTTGCACACAAGAGTTAGGTCACTAGTACTGCTCTAGAAACAAAAATTAACAGATGTGAAGGCATTTATAACAGCTAAAATGCAATGGGTGTTAATGGGTAATACTGTATGTGAGTGTATGAGAAATAATTCACATGGTGGGAAGTTATGATACTTATCAAAGACACAATAGATATTAACTCGATCTTCATTGACCATGATTAAGAAATTTTAGTAGTGGATATTTCTGGAGTTTGATTCATTCAGGATAATAGCAAACAACACAGTAGCAAGGGCACAAACAAATTGTTCACAAACCAAAAAATCCAGTATGTAACACAAAGTGCAGATGAACAAAACCGATGCAGGTCAGGCATAAAAGAATAGCTTTATTAACAGTATGAGCATTTTCGTAGTATCAAACACACTGCTTCATCAGATAATAAAACAAGTAAAACATTGTGTTTAAATAACCCCTGTGCTTAAACAGCTAACCTATCAAAAATACCTGCAGTTAAGACATTCACACTCTTAAAGTACTAGTTCCACTGTAATTGCTATACTACATTCCATACAAAGAGCAACTAACCTACAGCTAAAACATTAACAGTGTCAAGGTGCTGATACCACAAAAGCCATTAGTGGTGATAAAGTGGAGAGAATTCAACAAAAGTCCACTCCTTCTGCGATAAATTATGACTGTGGTAAAAGGTGCAGAAAGCTTAATCTGTACACATTTCCTTATAAATATTTTAGAATAAATTTAATTTTTGAATATAAAGCATTTACAGATGATATTTTACAGGACATGTTAAATTTACAGATTAACAACAATATTAAAACTCATAAACTTAACAATTATGTGTTTACGAACAAACTTTATAAACCTACTAGTAGAGTTCAATGTATTACAAAGAAAATTCCTTTATTGTGGAATTGGTTGCTACTCATGGTTAAGAGGTCTAAATCTTTAAGTTTTTTAAAGCATAGGTTGGATGAGTGGATGGGGAGACTTGATACTTTTTCTGGCTTTGAGGAATTGGTGTTCCTTGATACCCTTCAGGCCTGAATGCTGTTATTTGACCTTATGAACTTCATTTGGAGCATGAGCACTATTCACTAGTTATATCTCTATATATTAACTGTGAAGTTTCTTTATCTGAACAAATAGATTATCTGTCTTCTGTTAATAAGAACTTCAGCTAGCTGTTCAGTAAATTTGCAATAGTTCATTGACTTCCATGGAGCTGATAAAGGTCTGCAGCTTATAAACAATTTACCTAATAATTGTATTTTGCTGTAGTGTCCATCTAATTATGTTATTTGTAGCTGGTCATCCGGTATCTCTGCAACTGTTAAATGTTTGTGAATGTCTGATGTCATGGATTGTGGCTGTAAATGGTGAAAGGATCTGTTTACCTAAACATTTCACAAATGTAAATATATAAATAAATTGTGTGTTACCTTGTTTGGTGGCCACATTGCTCCAGGAAATGACTAGCTTCCCCAGGAGAAATGCGTCTTTTAGCTGCATTTAAATATACAAATTGTAAAAAAATAGGGGCTAAGACATCTGGTTCAATGAAAGTGCTTGCAGTGTCGTACCTTATTAAAGTACTGGAGATAGATGTTAAACAGGTTAACTTTGGCAAATTGGGATGAATGTCCCATAAAAGCATTTGGAAGCCATCTCAGGTGAGTATAGAAGAGCTGATGAAGATGTAAGATGCGCCATCAAAGAGGCATCAGACATCAGACCTTTTCTTGATCAAATCAGCAAAATGAGAAAAGCACTATGGTTCCCATAAGAGAAGGCAGTCAAGGCTAAATGGTTAATGAAAAAATGACCACATCCAAGATGACATTCAGAATACAAAATATGCATTTGAGAGAATTATACCCATGGCTTTACCCTCCTTGATGAACCTAAGATAAACATCTTAAGGTCTGCTGCAGATAGGACATCGAGTGATTCTCATAAATTAACTATTGTATAAAATGCCATTTTTCTTCCCTTGTAAAGGTGCATCGTTAAACAGTTCTTTATAGACTTAACTTGTCCTGCCACTAAGTTCACTTACAAAACTTTCTTCCTTTACTAAAAAACTGTTGCTGTGATCCATTTCCTTGTGTATAATTCCTGGTATATTTGCACTGCAGTCATGACTCTCTGGCTGGCTGTCCTTCTGTTGTGTTTAATTCCTGGCAAGTTTGCACTGTAGTCATGGCTCTCAGTTTGTCTGTCCTTCTGTTGTTGGAAACTCCTGGTGTATCTGCACTCTAGTCATGGCTCTATGAGGACATGTCCTTCCATCATGTGTAATTCCTTCATGGATCTCCTGGTACGTGTTCTTCTGACATGTGAAATTCCTCAAACTTATCTAGTTATTTATTTCATTTGTTTATTTATTTATTTTGTATTTATATTTGTTTACCAGGGTAGTGCACTGATTTCAGTAAACCATTTGCAGGCACACCTTTGTGAATATTATCACAGAAGAAATGAACAAAACATATTTTTCAGATACAAAGATATACTAAAAAAAAATATGTATTCATATTTGCAGATGCAAGAATATGCTACAGTATTTAGTTCAAGAAACAGTTTGCAATGTCAAAACATGGATGAAAAAGGGGAATTATGCTTAGAGCTTTATGGATAAGATGTAGCCATAATGACTGAGATGGCTTATTTTACAGGGATAGCAGCTTATCATTACAGAGAAGCATGAAGACATTATAAGGGGCAAGTGAGAATATTTGCAAGAAAGGATGTTATGGGAAGAAGACCGAGAAAAGGTGTGAGAGGCATGCAGAGGGAAGAGGGGTAGAAAGGAGAAGGAGTGAGAGATGCAAAGAGAAGAGGGAAGCAGGATGAATTAGAGGCAGTAAGTAATGAGGATGACAAGATGAGATAAGAAAGGATAACGCAGGGATAAAGGGGAGTGACAGAGCTGCGGGGTTCATGTAACGAAACCTGAGTGAGTGCAGCTGCACTTTGCTTGGATGAAGAGGTGTTCCTTGAGTTGTTGTCTGAAGTCAGAGTACTTTTAGATGTCTTGGATTGAGAGAGGAATGGAGCCCCATAGTTTAGGTGCTAGGAAGGACAATGCATAGTCAGTGCAATAGTTTATTTTTTAGAGTTAGTAGGGTGGGTTGATATTGAGAGATACCCCTGAGATAGTAAGTGGGGGTTTTGATGAAAAGTTTATGAGTGAGAGGGGATAATGTCTCAGGAGAAAGGGCTTTGTGAATTAGTGATCCTAGTAGGAGGTTGGGTGTCAAATGTACTGTAAGTCATTTAGCTTTGGAGAGAGTTAGACAGTGGTGTTTGTTATTGGGGGACTTAGTAATAAACCAGCAGATTTTATTGGAGATGGTTTGTAAGGTGGCATTCTCATTTGCGGCTGCAGCTATAATGGGTAGTCCATATTCGAGTTGAGATAAGAGTTTATCTTTGCTTATGGTATAGCTTCTGCATCACAGTCATAGTTCTCTGAGTACCATACATCTATGAAAACTGGCAGATCCAGATAGCACTCCATCAGCAAAGACTAGCCGTTCAGGCAGCTTCTTAATCAAGAAGTGAATTGCTGGTAGTCATTAGTGTGTTTCGTGTAATTATGCATCTTGTTCTGTCCTTCTCCCTCTTCCGTTTGGGATAAGCGCTCCTACTGTTCCTAATGTCATAGTCTCTGTCCCTTCATTCCTTATTTTCTCATTTTTGAGATGGAAGGTTGGGATGTCAGAAACAGCTGATCATGTTTCCCCTTTGGTTAATGTAAATGCTAGCTAACAAAACATTTTCAGCTTTTATAGATTCATAGGTAGTTACTAGACATGCAGTCCAGGAGACCATTAAGGAGCCAAGCACATTTTTTAATTGCCCAAGAGCACTGTGCGATTAAGTGGCGTAGTCAGAGTCGCATAGTAAACTGACAGAGTTAAATCCTGGACTATAAGAAGCAGGCCCATGGACTTAATCCACAGTACTAGTTGCCAGAACAGAAAGGTTCAATTGCTCCCCATAAGGAGCATAGGCCCCAGTTCCATTGAAACAGGCAAGGATTCTATTCTAACACAGAAGACAAAGAGACAACCACTTCCTCTCCAAGAATCAAGCCCAAGCCCCACATAACAGACAGGGATACTATTTTTCTGTTGTGTTTCATATTTCTGAAAAACACATACACCATCAACTTTCAAGTATACAGCTCAAAGAAAAAAATTATAAAATAACACCATTAGTATAAATGTTTTTACTATTTGTTGACTGGAGTAGAGCACTAACGTTGGTGGACCATTTTCAGGCCAGCCCAGGAAAGGTGAGTATGAAGGAATAGTAAAACAAAACAAAAAGAAAGTAGTAGTTTATAGTACAGATGAAGAATACAAATACAATATCAAGCATGCAAAAACATTATAAGATACATAGAAATCTAGCTAACATAATGGGAGACTATCTAAACAAAATCCATCATGCAAAAACATTAAAACATCATAGCAGAAGTCTGTCTTACAAAGCAGAAATCTATCTAATATCAAGGTACATACAGTTCTATTTACAGAGTTATTGTACGTTAACTTGGGCTCTCTTGATAGGCAATATGGAAAGGTGGATGGTGAGGACAGGTAGACGTGAGTGTCATGAGGGAGGAATAGTGATGGAGAGTGGGATGGAGAGAGAGTGCAGAGAAGAATAAAGGATTGAGACGAGACAAATTAAGGTTAATCTCTAATAAATGTCTAGGTAATCTATAGTTCCACAGTCAGTCATGAACATTGACAGGCTAATAGAGGTGTAGTTCATATGATATACTCCAATCAGACTTCGCATTTCAGTTTATAAATAAAAAAGCCTTGTGATATTAAGTTATATTTGGTTTTACTCAGCAACAACATACTTGTTGGTTTTCTGACCTGTTAAAGTGAATTTATGAACCACTGATTTAGACAGTTATAGGACACCATAAATAGGATGTAAAATGTTATGTAAGTGTTCTCGAAAAATCAAATTTTGCATGGAAAAAACCAACAGATAAAAACATTGATCTGCAAATAGGAAATTCTTCTCCTTTAGTTGTCTTTTTATGTTTACACTTCCTTTAATTTTTCTTTCAGTCTTACCTTATTCTGTTGTAATTCGTTTTTTTTGCATATCAAAGTCCCACCCCATAGTCTTTTGCCTCAAGTTTAAGGTTCAGCCTGCCAACGATCAGAGTTAGTCATTGGTATAATGGAGTGGACAAAGATGTTAATTTAACATCTGAGACTCATAGGTTCATAGGTTCATACTAGGCTATCTGCCCTAGGGCATTTACAAGCCTAGACAGAGTGTGTTTGGCTTTTGCCACCCATTTTAAATTAATTGTGCTATGCCCTTTTTCGAGGTTAGTATACTGTGCCTCTGTCTAACAGTGACACAGAAGTGATACCCGGGGTAAACTTATGATCTCCCATCCACTCATCAAGATTCCTCTTGAAGAGAGTCAATGAGGGGCTCTGCCTAACCTGGACTGGGATTTTATTCCAGAGTGAAGGGAGCCTCTGGGTTATGAATCTGTCCCTCCAGCATGTCCTATTTATTTCAGTGCTGAGGTTCAAGTCTCTCGAGCGTAGCTCGATGGGATTTGGATTTTCTGAGGTGCAGCATGTCCATTAATTCCGGGTTGGACATGGCTTTATATGTCAGTCACAGATTGCCTCTGAGCAGGCGGTATGCCACTGAGTAGAGCTGGAGTTTCTTTAACTGGGCAGTATATGGCATCTGTTTGAGCCCTTTGATCCTCTTGGTGAGGTACTTTTGGGGTCTTTCCAGTTGCTGCAGGTGTCTGGTAAGGTACATCCCAAAAGGGGCATTGTACTCAATTATGGGCCTGATGAGGGATGAGTAAAGAGTCATGATGACCTCCCCTGATCTAGATGTGAATCCCTTCATGATTAGGTAGGCTATTGCTATCAACTTGGGTCCCCAGGTCCCTAATTACTTCTTCTGTACTTAATGGATTACCACCTATGTGGTAATTTGTGGGCACTTTGTTTTTGCCAAAGGGGATGACTATACACTTTTTGGTGTTTAGCTTGAGGCCATGGCTCTGGCACCAGTTGTCTGTTTCTATGAGGCCCTTTTGGAGGATGCTTGTGTCAGCTGGAGAGTTGACTATTGCGCCCAGTTTGCAGTCATCTGCGAACTTGGTCAGCCACAGTCCTTCCGTGTTGGCCTGTACCTCCGAGAAATATATACCGAACAAGAGAGGTCCCAGGACTGAGCCTTGTAGGATGCCACTTGTAACTGGTTTGGAGTCTGACATGGCTGCAGAAATTCTAACCATGTGGGTTCTGTCCTTGAGCCAGTTTGCAACCCATCTAGTGACGTAGGGGTTTATATTTAAGCTGGTGAGCTTATCTATAATGCCCGAGTGGGGTATTGTATCGAAGGCTTTTGCGAGGTCCAGGTAGGCTGTGTGGACCACCTTCCCCTCGTCAATGGCCTTGGTGACTGTTTCAAAGAAATCGACCAGGTTTAAGAGGCAGGATCTGCCCTTAAAGCCGAACTGGGTAGGATCCAGTGTCTGTAGGTCCCCAATATCTTTATTTATGAGGTCCATGATGATCCTTTCCATAGCTTTGCAGACCAAGCTAGTCAGGCTTAAGGGGCAATAGTTTCCAGGATCCGTTGAGGCACCAGCTTTGTGGAGAGGGACCACTGTTGCTGTACGCCACTGTTTGGGTACATATCCTGTAGTAAGGCTGAGATTGAACAGTAGTTTTATGTTTGGGTTTAGCTCTTCTTGGAGTTCATGTAGGACGCAGCCCGGGACACTGTCTGGTCCCATTGATGCTGTGTTTTTTGCTTTGGAGAGGGCGGCTCTTACCTGAGCATCTGAGATGTCAGGGGGGCAGCACTCTGCTGGGATAGATATTTGCCCTTTTGGTGGGGGGGGGGGAGAAGTTTGCGCTGAACCTGTCAGCTAGGATGTTTGCAATGTCTGTGGGTTCGGTGTATTTTTTGTCATTTCGGACTAATTCTGAGCATATCTGGGAATTCCCACCCAGGTTCCTAACATAACTAAAGAAAGCCTTGTGATTATCTTTAGTGTCCTGTGCAATTTTTCTCTCAAAGCTGGCCTTAGATGATTTTATGAGTGCCCGTAGTTTTTTGCTAATACTGATCAGAGATGCCTTCCTTTTTGGGATTTTGCTCTATCATGTAGTAGCTTCCTCCTTCTATTGTTTAGTTTGTTTATGGCTGGGGTCCATCAGACAGGACGTCTGCCTTTGGAGGATTGGGTCTTGGTTTTATTTGGGATTGCATGATCCATGCATTCCTGAAGGTGTTCATAGAATGTGTTTATAAAGGATTCTGCGGTCTGGGCCAGATTTTCCACAGGCCTGGGGGTTTGAAGGATTCCACCTCGGTTTTGAGGAGTGTGAAATTTGCTTTAGAGAAGTTTTTCACTGTGGTTTTCTGGGCAGGGGGTGGGGTCGGGATGTGAATATCCAGTGAGATTAGTTTATGGTCTGATCTTACCAGTGAGGGATACACTTCTGGTCTGGAGCATAGAGTCCCCATGTTGGTGATGATCAGGTCCAGTATATTTTCCCCTCTTGTGGGAGTGGTAACAAGTTGTTCCATGGCATTTGAGTTTATAAATTCTAGGAACATTTGGGCTAGGGTGTTGGAGCTAGAGTAATGCTCCCAGTCTATGTTTTAGTTGAAGTCGCCCAATATAATGGTGTTTGGAGAGACCTTCATATTTTCCAGTGTTCTCAGGAAGGCCGAGTGTGGTTCCTGGGTTTGCGAGGGTGGTCTGTAGCAGGCTATAAACTGGAAGGCAGTTTTACCCACTGTTAGTTGCACATGGATAGTGACTGATGCTTCGTGCTGTGCCACCAACCTGGAGGTGTGGGTATCTTTGACGAATATTGATACTCCCCCCTCCTTTTGTGGTTCAGTCCAAGTTTTGGGGCCAAAAAGCATGGTATGAGGTATAACCTAGTAGTGCTGGGGTGCTCCTGGGAGCCTTGAACCAGGTTTCTGTTACTGCACAGATATCGATGTTCTCCATGCTAAGGAGAGTTTCGAGTGCATGCATCTTGAGGTTTAGACTTCTGGCGTAGCATTACTCTTAGTTCCTTATCCCTTGTGATACCTATGGAGGTGGGTTTATCTTTTGAGCCTTGCCTAAAAAAGGCACTATGGGGGTAGCAAGAGCCTTTGCCAATATCCAAAAGCCCAGGGGTGACAGGTGCAAGCTGTCCCTAGCGAAGCATCGTGGCTTGTCGAGCATGTCATTCCAGGCTGACAGGCATTGGATTCCCTTTGAATGACACCAATACTTAAGCCAATTGTTGAAATTGATCATCTTGTCTTCATATTGTGGCATAATTCTTGGTGAGGGTAAGATGCTACTCAAGGTCAGGGTCATACCGGCCTGGTCTACATGCTCAGAGAGCTCCTCTATGTCTCTTTTCATGTAGTCCAGGGAGGTATGTCTCAGGTCATTCACACCAGCATGGACAATGACTGAGTTATATTTGTACTTGCCTTGGAGTGACCTGAGTGCTTGTGTTATGTGGTGTATCCTAGCGCCCGACAGGCAGCTCACCATGACCTTCTCCTTGTTCAGCCTGGTGAGCGGTACGTCAGTGTGCCTGATGATAGAGTCACCTATTACAAGTGTATCAGGTGTGTTGTTTAGCCTTAAGGGCTGTGACTGTTCGGCACACTGGCTTTGTGAGCTATGTGTTGCATGTGTTTTGTTTTGGGGTAGCGGTTGCTTGGGTGTCTGCTTTGGAGGTCTCTGCTGCTTAGGCAGATTTTTATTTAGCGCCTCCGAGTATGTTTTTGTGTGTTTATGTGTTTGGTTTGCTGTCGTGGTAGGTCTATGTGAGACTGGAATTGTAGTGAGTGTGGTTTCCTTCTCCTCCTGACTGGTTACTCCAGTACTGAGTTGAGAGAGCTTAGCCTCCAGTTTGGCTATATGGTTGCATCTCTCACATATGTTGGAATTTGTTGGGAGGAGGAGAGGGTTGTCTGTGTACATGATGCAGTTGTAACATTGCCTCAAGATTCCCAAATTCACCAGCTGGACTGGAGAGGAGATTGACAACTGACCTTTGGACATGCTAGAATAGTATTGGGAATTCCTTTATAACTGAAAAAAGGGCCAATGGGGAACAAGGTACTCAAGGGGAGTTTGTGAGGGTGTAGTGCTTTTAATTTTTTAGTGCTGACTTATATAATTGCTTTAGTGAGCAAGTGCCAGGTAACTTAAATGCAAAAATGATGAACAGTAACTTTCTTTCAAGTGAAACAAGAAAATAAGTACAGTAAGCAATGCAGATATCACTAGGGATCCACAGAAGCGGTGAGCTTTTCAGGGAAATAACAAGCAAACAAACAACAAGCATACAAACAAAGCTAGATTCAGCAGGCCTGGATCTAGTCTATGCTACAGCAAACAAGGTGTACCAATTTCAGTAAGAAACAGTTCAAATATGCAGGCACTATAAGCCTTTAACCAGAAATTCCCAGCTCAGAAGGGCAGAGTCCAGCCTCTCCTCCCACAAGAGTGCAGACCACGAACCTTCTTAATGTAAAATAACTGGCCTGAAGCCCAAGTGCTTAAACCAGAACTAATACACTTTTAGAATAACAGACACTGAGCCCTCAATCAGCAGTTCCCAACTTAGAAGGATGCAAGCTACCTGTCCTGCCACCACAGTGCAGGCCACAAACCTTCCTAATGTAAAACAACTGGTCTGAAGCCCAAGTGCTTAATCCAAAAGACTTAGAATGATATCTACACTTTAATCAAGTTACTACCAAGCAGTAATAAATACGATTGAATACTTTAAAGAATGCCTGGATTAGTGCTCAAGTTATACAAACAAAGCTAGATTCAGCAGGCCTGGATCTAGTCTATGCTACAGCAAACAAGGTGTACCAATTTCAGTAAGAAGCCGTTCAAATATGCAGGCACTATAAGCCTTTAACCAGAAATTCCCAGCTCAGAAGGGCAGAGTCCATCCTCTCCTCCCACAAGAGTGCAGACCATGAACCCTCTTAATGTAAAATAACTGGCCTGAAGCCCAAGTGCTTAAACCAGAATTAATACACTTTTAGAATGACAAACACTGAGCCCTCAATCAGCAGTTCCCAACTTAGAATGATGTAAGCTACCTGTTCTGCCACTACAGTGCAGACCACAAACCTTCTTAATGTAAAACAACTGGTCTGAAGCCCAAGTGCTTAAACTAAAAGGCTTAGAATGAGTTACACCAAGCAGTAATAAATACAATTGAGTACTTTTAAAATGACGCAAAAGCAAAATAAAGTAGGAAGAAACACAAATACAGTAAAAGCAGATACATTTTTTTTTTAAGTGGAAAGAGAGAAAGGAAAGAGAAAAAGGAGTAGCAGAAACTAAGCTGATTGGCCTTCTCAAATGTTCTCCCTGTACTGGGTAGAATGAGGTAATGACACTAGACTGGGAGGAGGGTCCCAGATCAAATTTACACTAGGGGCGGGCAACTGCAAAGCCACCAACTATAAAAACACTATACCAACAGCGAGGGAGGGTGGGAAACAAACTGCAGAAATGTTTCTCTCAGCTGAAAAGCAGCAGTGAGCCTTTAAATGAAAGTTTTAAACAGCTAAAGGAGCCTCTAGAAAAAAGAGTTTAACTGCAACAAGTTTTCAGAAACAAACAACTCACTTAGCAAGAAAACTAGAGATCAAGAGCCCCACAGTATATCCTATGTGAACTCAATGCACACAGACAACTCAATGTGATATTGACAGTCTTTTTATTTTATTCATCTATTAACCAGGTAATCTCACTGTTAAGTCTCTTCTTTTTAGAGATGACCTACAGAAACTGTCTGGTTAAGTGATTTGATCAGATTCACACAGATGGGAAACAGAGACCAAGGGAATCAAACTCACATCTACAAGATGAGTCACATGATACAATATAAAAAAACATTTTAACATTATCTGTGAATTCAGAATAAGACTAACTCTCCATTAAATAAGAACTTGAGTGCAGCACACTGATGCAGTGGTTACTGTGGCTACTTCACAATACTTGGTTGGCAGGTTTGGTTCTTAGACAAGAAGACAAAAAGGCCGCTCAAGTATCACAAATACATGCGAGAGATGCAACTATACGGCCAAACTGGAGGCTGAGCTCTCTCAACATAGGACTGGCAAGACCAGACAGGAGGAGAAGGTAACCACACACAATACATACCCAGTCACACATGGTACCATCACAACTTCAAATCATACACATACTCACACAAAGACATACTCGGAGACTCTGTTCAAAAATTTACCAAAACAGCAGAGGCCACCAAAGCAGACACCCAAACAACTACCACCTCACGACCCAACACATGCAACACATAGACCACACAGTCAGAGTGTCAAACAGTCACAGCCCTTAAGGCCAAACAAAATGCCAGACACACTTGTCATTGGTGATTCCATAGTCAGACACACTGACGTCCCGCTCACCAGACTGAGTAAGGAGAAGGTCACAGTAAGCTGCCTCTCGGGCGCTAGAATCCGCCACATAACGCAAGCACTCAGGTCTCTCAACAGCAGGTACAAGTACGACTCAGTCATTGTCCACGCTGGTGTCAACGAACTGAGACGTACCTCCTTGGACTACATGAAAGGGACATCGAGGAGCTCTCTGATTATGTAGCCCAGGCAGGTATGACCCTGACCTTGAGCAGTATCCTACCTTCACCTAGAATGATGCCACAATACAGTGATAAGATGATCAGCTTTAATAATTGGCTTAAATTCTGGTGTCATTCAAAGGGGATCCAATGTCTGTCTGCCTGGGATGACATGCTGGACAAGCCACGCTGCTTCAAGGGACGGCTTGCACCTGTCACCCTGGGCTTCCGGATATTGGCAAAGGCTCTTGCCACCCCATAGTGCCTTTTTAGGCAAGGCTCAAATTCTAAACCTACCACCCTAGAACACCAAAAGGAAAAAACTAAGGGTAATGCTGCTCAATGCCAGAAGTCTCAATCTCAAGATGCACGCACTCGAGGCCCTTCTCAATATGGAGAACATCGATGTCTGTGCTGTGACAGAAACCTGGTTCAAGGCTCCTGAGAGCACCCCAGCACTAACAGGTTTCACCTCATATCATGCGTTCCGGCCCCAAAATCCGGACAACACCAAGAAAGGAGCGGGGGGTATCCATATTCATAAAGGACACCCACACCTCAAGGTTGGTGGCAACACGATGCATCGGAGACCATCCAGGTGCAATTAACCATAGGCAAGACTGCTCTGCAATTTGTAGCATGTTACAGGCCACCCTCTCAAACTCAGGAACCTCACATGGCCTTCCTGAAAACATTGGAGGGGATAAATGTATCTCCAAACACCATCATACTAGGTGACTTCAACTACCCTAATATAGACTGGGAACACTACTCAAGCCCGAACACTCTAACCCAAAGATTCCTGGAGTTCATAAACTCAAATGCCATGGAACAACTAGTCACCATCCCCACAAGAGGAGAAAACATACTTGATCTCATCATCACGAACATGGGATCAAAATGTTCAACACCGAAGTATACCCCTCACTGGTGAGATCAGATCATAAACTAATCTCGCTGGAGGTCCTCATCCCGCCCCCACCTGAAACAAAAAGACCACAGTGAAAAACTTCTCAAAAGCCGATTTCACACTTCTAAAAACTAGTGTGGTCTCCTTTAAGGCCCCTGAGCCAGTGGTAAACATTACTCAAACCGCTGAATCACTTACAAATGCCTTCTACCAGCACCTACAGGACTGCAAGGATCAGGCAATCCCAAACAAAACTAAGACTCTCTGTACCAAAGGCAAGCATCCAGTCTGGTGGACCCCAGCCATAAACAAGCTCTACAACAAAAGGAGGAAGCTACTACAAGATAGAGCAAAATCCTTGAAAGGTAAGACACCTTTGATCATTATAAGTAAAAAACTAAGAGCTCTCATAAAATCATCCAAGGCAAATTTTGAGAGAAAAATCGCCAAGGACTCTAAAGACAATCATAAGGCCTTCTTTAGCTATGTTAGAAACCTAGGAGGAAACTCCCAGATATGCTCAGAATTAGTTCAAAATGATGTGAAAATTACTGAACCTACACACATTGCTAACATACTGGCTGACAGGTTCAGTGCAAACTTCTCCCCCTCCCCAAAGGAGAGATATCTATTCCAGAGGATTGTAGCCCCCAAACATCTCCAACGCCCAGGTGAGAACTGCCTCACTAAGGCAAAAACACAGCATCCATGGGACCGGATGGTGTCCCCGGCTGTGTGCTTCATGAACTCAACGAGGAATTAAACCCACAGTTAGGACAGCTGTTTAATCTTAGCCTCACCTCAGGATACGCATCCAAGGAGTGGCGCGACTGTGGTCCCACTTCATAAGGGCGGTGCCTCCACAGACCCTGGAAATTACCGCCCCATTAGCTTGACAAGCCTTATCTGCAAAGCCATGGAGAGGATCATAATGGAACTCATAAATAAAGACATAGGGAACTTGCAGACTTTGGATCCAACCCAGTTTGGCTTTGTCAAAGGCAGATCCTGCCTCTTAAACTTGGTTGACTTTTTCGAGACAGTCACCAAGGCTATTGATGAGGGAAAGGCAGTCCATACAGCCTACCTCGACCTGGCAAAGGCCTTCGACACAATACCCCACTCAGGTATCATCGAAAAACCCATACCCATACATCACAAGATGGGTTGCAAACTGGCTAAGTGACAGAACCCACAGGGTCAGAGTTGCTGGAGCCATGTCAGACTCAAAGCCTGTCACAAGTGGTGTCCCACAGGGCTCAGTCCTGGGTCCACTCTTGTTTGGCATCTACTTTTCTGAAGTACAAGCAAACACAGGAGGGTTATGGCTGACAAAGTTTGCAGATGACTGCAAACTGGGCGCCATAGTCGAAAACACATCTGACACAGATATCCTCCAGAAGGGCCTCACAGAAACGGATAACTGGTGCCAGAGCCATGGCCTGAAGTTAAACGCCAAAAAATGCATAGTCATACCCTTTGGGAAAAACAAGGTTACCCCTAGCTACCATATAGGTGGCAATCCACTGAGCACAGAAAAAGTCATCAGGGATCTGGGGACCCAAGTTGACAGTAGCCTTTCGCTTGACACTCATGTTGCTAAAGTAGTTAGGAAAACCTTCTATATCGCCCACCTGATCATGAAGGGATTCACATCTAGATCAAGGGAGGTCATCGTCCCCTGTACTCATCACTCATTAGACCTATGATTGAGTACAATCCGTTCGGAATGTATCTGACCAGACACCTGCTGCAGCTTGAAAGGCCCCAAAAGTTCCTCACCAAAAGGATAAAGGGTCTCAAAATATGTCTTATGCTGCCCGACTGAAAGAACTCCAGCTCTATTCAGTCTCATACCGCTTGCTCAGAGGTGACCTGTGCCTGACATATAAGGCCATGTCAAACCCAGATTTGATGAATATGCTTCACCTCAAAAAATCTAGATCCCTCAGAACCACAAGGGCGGGAGACTTAAACCTTGACACGGTTATAAATAGAACGTGCTGGAGGGACAGATTCATCACCCAGAGACTCCCTATGCTGTGGAACAAAATCCCGGTACATGTGAGGCAGAGCACCTCGCTGGCCTTGTTCAAGAGGAATCTTGACCAATGGATGGGAGATCGCAGATGGATTACTTCAGTGTCACTGCTTGACAGAGGCACAGAAAAATGATAGGCATAGTTTTTATTCAAACTAAAGGGGTGGCGAAAGCCACATAACTATGGGCTAGGCTTATAAATGCCCTTGGGCAGATAGCCTAGTATGAACCTATGAACCTATGAACTGGGGTACATTTTATGTGCAGTCTGCTCATTCTCTCTGCGTCCTTGTAGATTTTTTCTGGGTCTGCCAGATTCCTCCAGAAGTCAGAGATTTATTGCAGGTGAACTGAAGCGCCTGTAAATTGTGCATAGGTGTGCATGACTGGTGAGTGTGTGTGTGTGTGTGTGTGTGTGTGTGTGTGTGTGTGTGTGTGTGTGTGTGTGTGTGTGTATGTGTATGTATGTATATATATATATATATATATATATATATATATATATATATATATATATATATATATATATATATACCCTGTGCAGGATGCATTTTAATGCCTTGTGCCCACTGAGCAGTTAGCATACCTCTGAAGTATAATGATTTAGGCAGAGAACTACAATTTTGTCCTCGGTTTGAGCTTTGCTCCTTCCAAATTTACAATTTTTTCTTCATACATTTAGACCAGTTTAAGGCAACATACATCATTTTAACTAACCAAGCTAAGTCTATACAAAGATTCTGTATCACTAACTGTAGGAAGTATTGTAAGTGAAGATTATATAGTCTAATAAATAAGACAGTACTTTTCCTTCTGACCCCTGGCTATGATTCCTGAAGGTCAGTGCTATGATATGTAATGGTCAGAGGATGTAGGCTACAGCTCCCTGTGACTCACTACTGCATTAAGAGGGGAATTCGATAATTAATGTCTTAATAAATGAATGAATGCATGCATGAAGGGTAGTGAATTCTGTTTCTGAGATCAAAATATAGCTAACCTAATATTTTTTCAGAATGTCAAAGGTTGTACACTAACTTACTAAATCTTCTTAATTTTGTTTCAGTAACCTTTCCATTTCCATTATGAAATGAAAACATTAACAATATATTGTAATTTTTTTTAGTTCCCACTGTAGCTAGCTTTAGCCATGTCTACAAGCCTTTCCTTGATTTTTCACTCTGGTAGCCCCAGCAACTGTTTAGCTATCCAACCCACAGACAACACCAGGGCCCTTCAAACGGAAAAGTCTAGGCGTAAGCAAGTAAGGAACAAACAGGTCCCATTATGATGCAATCCCAATGGAGGTTTAGTTATGTGCCATACTCTGTCCCACCATTTACTCTACTGATTCTGATAACATTTCTTCTTCTCCATATTCCTGTTGGCTATCTTTTCCGAGTGCCTGGGAAATTGAAAATCCCCCTGGTTATAATTGTCACATTTCCTCGTATCAATATAACCTCCATCACCTTCTCTTTCATCAAAATAATCCTCCTGAACACTGTCATCATGAAAATCCTCCCCTCCATTTTCAGTTGTTCTTTTTTCAAAATATATTTTGTTGGTAGGGTATACTTCCTGAAGCTGGTATTGCTGCATGTCTCTATTCAACTTTCTTTTTTTCTTTTGAAACTGCATATTGCACCTATGTTCCACCCTGTTAATCACTTTATCATAAAGCCCTTCATACTGTTTAAATAACAAATCTTGTATTATATTTTGATTCATCTCATCAAGTTCTTTCTCAATCCTTGCCATCATTTGTTCTTGATAAAAAACAATTTTTCCCAAAAGTTCCAAACCCCATCTATCAAATCCCAAAAAGTAAAGCAGTAGTAAGCAATTATGTATGACAGCCTAATTAGTTTGAATATGGAGCTTAATTGACTCATTATTTTGTTCTGAGGAAGTCATTGTTTTTTGATGAAAGTGCTCAACATTGCTGGATGTAGAGCATTTTATTGTTCAGGAATAAAAAAAAAACATCTTTTATCCTAAGTCCGAGTGGTGTGGGTTATTCATCACATAAAAAAAATATCGGATAAAGATCATCCCTCCCTACATATGAGGCATCCACGTCCAACTGACTTTCCAGGAAAAAAAGTGAAACTAAGACCCAGAGATGTGATCTGTTTGTATAACTATACAATGAATTCTTTGGTGTGAAATATCCTCACTATCTCCATCCACCAACAGCTCCTTGGAGTATGTTACACTATATATGATTAGCTTAAAGCTGAGACTGAGATTGGAGTATGTTACATGATATGAGATTACCTTAAAGCTGAGACAGAAACTAAAGCATTTTACACTACATTCGGTTAGCTTAAAGGTGGGACAAAGAAAGCTTACTCCTTGCTTGAGGAATACTTCTACAGATACTGAGAAGTGAGGGTAACTATTTGCCATGTTTCCCATGTGTATGCCTTGAACACATATGCATCGACTTGAGTAGCCAGTAGGAAATAAGGGCTAGATCAACATTTTTAACTTAGTAAATAATGACTGCAATTCTTTACTAAGCTACAGAACATATATGAAACAGCTGACCAGATATCCTAAGAAACTAAATTCAGATGCTGCTGTAATCATTATCTGTCAAAGACTGACTGCAACATTTGTAATGCCTTTTCAATGGAAGTGGTACTAGAACCATCCAGCTGCTGCTCTTGAGAGTCATGTTTTACTCCAAACTACATTTGGTTTTATTAACTTGGCACCAGTGTCTTACAAGCAAGCCGCAAGTTAAACTGCTTTTGACTGTCTGCTGAATGAATCTTTTGATTGGAATTTACAGCTTGCCATCTCTAGGAAAACTCAGTCAAATAGCCACACCTAACAGCTGCTTTCATAAGCAATATATATTTATGTTTGGCACACACCTGACAACTTCTTTGCACAGGAATTCTGGACAAATCCAAAAATAATGAGGGGGAAGAGGCAAAGGTCGAAAATCAGGGACAAATTTTAAATTTAAATCAGACTCTGATGATGCCTCAGTGTAAGTAGGTGAAACCGTTAAGTCTTTTGTTTTTTATTCAATAAAGTGTACTTCCGTGGATGTCTGGGTGTTGTAGTAACTTTTCTAATTTGGAATTTGTGCTTCACTATCACCTAGTGTGATTTTCGTTGGTTCTAGGTGTTACTTTAGCTTGCATTTTTCTAAATGGCATGAAGTCCGAAATTCAAATGTCTTTCGTTATTTAGTTTTTTTTCAATCCTCAGTGATTGACCATAAAACCACCATTTTTATGAGGAAAAGACCAAAAATAAAGGCAAAAATCTGAACAGTCTGTGAAATTCTGAGCAGTTGACTTGTATGTGTAGGTAATGCAAGGTTTACCTATCTTTGCTCTGGTTTGGTATTATGGGTGAAATTGGAGTGATCAGAGAAATCCATCGTTGGGGTAAGTCTATATTACCCACACCTGAATGTGAATTATTGCTATTGTACAATGACATTATTTAAAAAAGAAACATCTAATTTTTAAGTAAAATCACTGTATAACACAGCTGAATGTGCCTTCTGTCTTCCCCATGATGTGAGTTTCCCCGGGTTGATGATGCACTGAGTTTGTATCTGCCCAAGTATGTGGTGACACTTTACAAAATACAGCTGCTGCTTTGAAGGGAAAGATATTTACAAGTGGAATATATATGAATAACATATTGACAGGTGGGATGTATATGAATACAGTAGTTTATACGAAGATGCTGATCTTCCTCGTTATCATGGATGGTATCCATTTTTTATTATTTCATAACTATTTGTAGCTGTAGGCAACTGGTGGGCATATGTTTTGGGTGTGTGTGTGTGTGTGTGTACGCAGGGGCATGTGCATGCGGGTGCACGTGCATGTGAGTGCGCATGCATGCATGTGCGTGTGTGTGTGTGTGTGTGTGTGTGTGTGTGTGTGTGTGTGTGTGTGTGTGTGTGTGTGCGCGTGTGTGTAGGGACAGTGAATTTCTGAGTTTACGTTGTCCCTGTAGTTTACTTTAGTTTTCTTTTTTATCATGACAGATAAAATGGGCGCATTCATGTTTTTTTTTTCATTTGTCTATAGTGACAGCAGTTTTTGACCAAGTTTAAGGAATCTGAACCAGACTCATTTCTTTATGTAATGCTCAATTTACAATAACAATGTACTGTTGGGCAACAGGTCATTATTTACATTTTAAAAAAGTCATCATCTTTTATTCTACAACAAGGGGTACCAGAAAGCGTCTGGAGCATTTCTCCCTGGGCCTCTGCTGAAAGTGGGCTCTATCCCAATCGGACTTTCTCGCTAAAAAAACGTTAAATAAATAATGTGTTTTTTGTGTGTGTGTTTGTGAAGACTCCGTGTATGTCCAAGTAGAAAATTCCTGCAATCCCTTAAAAGTCTGTCCCTGTAATACGATTTTGGGAAAGGAAAAGTATTGTGATATGATGCTAGCTTACATCAAGTGAAACTTGTAACATAGAAGTGCGAGGGGTATAGAGCCATTTACTTACATAAAAAATGTTCATTTCTGATCACTTGGTCATTACTATAGTTCAGCCTGTTAAAAAAAAATGTTAGTTGTCACAAAGCTGATCAAACCTACTGTCTAACTGCTTAAAACATTTTCTTTGATGGTTGAAATTTATTAGATTGCACATGCATATTTTTATAAAGTCCATTCTAGGCCATAGAAGAACTGTCTGTATTTCCAGAATATAGCAAAAATACATATTTGTCACTTTTTATAGCATCTAACTATATTCTAATGGACATCCGGAAATGATGGTGTATTAGAAAATCAAATATAACTCGGATAATCAACACTATTTCTGACCCCCCCCCCAGTTAATCTTTAGTAGTCAATCAGCAAGACAGCCCACCATATGAAAAATATTACTTCTCCCATTCTACCTTAAAACCTGAGCTTTGGCCAGCTAAGATCTAGTTGTATTCAAATGGATGTATAAGAGAATTTAAGTACCTTTTATCTGCACTTTTTTCAAACAATACAGCATTGTAATTGATTTATTTGTGTTGCATTGAATATTAACTGAACTGGAAGTTTTGACTCTGTTCTTTTCAGTTAGTGCTTGCTAGATTTTATTGCCTGTTAGAATTCCTGCATAGACAGCAACTGCAGTCGGGGATAGTCTCATAAGAGAATTTAAGTACCTTTTATGTGCACTTTTTTTAAATAATACAGCATTTTAATTAATTTATTTGCGTTGCATTGAATATTAACTGAACTGGAAGTTTTGACTCTGTTTTTTCAGTTAGTTCCCCACCCACTCTCCCTGGCTTAATTTTGGTGTTCATCTTGGTGGTATTTGTGTTTGGATACTCCTTCTGGGCCCATCTCATTTGCTCACTCAACTGAGTGCAGTGAGATCATGTTCTGATTTCAGGCATTCCTACTGTGTGTCAAAGAGAGCATCTGGGAAAGAAAAAAAAAAAGAAAAATTTTAAGCTTGTTTCCTGCCTTTCCTCTAAGTGGTCTAGACTGTCTGTAGGCTTCTGAGCCCCCAAGCCTTTCTGTGTTGGAGGGAAGCCTTCTAGCTTAATTTTGTTTCTTAGAACTAGCCAGTTTTCTAGTTTCAGCACTCAAGTCTGTTTCTTTGAACTCAGCACTTGTTCAGAACTCATTGTAAGCACTAAATAAGCTGCAAATTACTACAGCACTCAACTTTCCTCACTTGTCTAGAGGAAAGCAATTTTTAGTACTTAATAAATAAGCACCTATCCAGGCATGTCTAAGGGTCAGCTCCTGGTGATTTCTCCTGTCTACCTGATGAATCTGGGCATCTTGGGGCAAGGCAGCAATTGCCTTATGTATACAGACAACCCTCTCCTCCTACCACCCAACACTACAACCTGTGAGAGATGCACTTATATAGCCAAACTGGAAGCAAAGCTCTCTTCACCCAAAACTGGACTAGACAGTCAAGAGGAGAAGGTAAACACATGCACCACACCACACTCATCACATAGTCCCTCAAAATCTACAACACTAAAACACACACATAGAAACACAAAATACACATCTACATTCACGGAGGCTCTCAATAAAAACCTGCCCAAGCATCAGGGACCTCCAAAACAGAAACGCAAGCAAACTCCACTCCCCAACACAACCCAAATGACACATAGCTCGCAAACTCAGTTTGCCACTCAACCATAGCCCATAAGGCATAACAACGTACCCAACACTCTAGTCATAGGTGACTCTATAGTCAGGCACATTGATGTTCCACTCACCAGGCTAAACAAGGTGAAAGTTACTGTCAGCTGCCTGTCAGGTGCCAGGATCCACCACATAATGCATGCACTCAGGTCACTCCACAACAAGTACAAATATGACACTGTCACTGTCCATGTTGGTGTGAATGACCTGAGATGTACCTCCCTGGACTACATGAAAAGAGACATGGAGGAGCTCTCCGATCTTGTAGCCCAGGCAGGTATGACCCTAGTCCTGAGTAGCATCCTGCCATCATGCAGAATGATACCACAGTACAAGGACAAAATGATTGACTCCAAAAAAAGGAAGCCAATCTGGTAGTTCTCTGCCATAAACAAACTCTACAACAGCTTCTGGTATCATTCTAAGGGGATTCAGTATTTGTCTGCCTGGGACGACATGATCGACAGATGCTTTGCCAGAGATGGCCTGCACCTATCTCCCTTGGGATTCCAGATACTGGTTAAGGCTCTTGCCACCCCTATAGTGCCTTTTTAGGCAAGGTTCAAATGACAAATTCACTACTGTAACAGGTACAAGCAAGCAAAATCTGAGGGTAATGCTACTCAGTGCTAGAAGTCTAAACCTCAAAATGCACTCAGTCGAGGCACTCCTTAAAATGGAGAACATCGACATCTGTGCAGTGACAGAGACCTGGTTCAAAGCTCCAGAGAGCACCCCTGCCTTACCAGGGTATAATTCATGCCGCACCTTTCGGCCACCTAACCCGGAACGAAGCACTAAAGGTGGAGGCGTGTCCATATTCATTAAGGATATCCACACCTCCAGGCTAGTTGCACAGCATAATGCATCCAAGATTATCCAAGTGCAACTAACTCTGGGCAAGGCCGCAATCCAAATTGTAGCTTGCTACAGACCCCCCACCATGCCTCAGGATTCCCACTCCTCATTTCTTGATACACTGGAAAGTATTAGGGTACAAACCAACACCCTAATAATGGGTGAATTCAACTACCCCACCATTAACTGGGAAAACTACTCATGTACCAACTCTTTTGCTCAACGTTTTCTGGAATTCATAAATTCCAACGCCTTGGATCAACTTATTCACACCCCCACCAGGAGCAGCAATATCCTAGACCTGGTCATTACCAAAATGGGCAACTGGTGTTCCACACCAGAGGTCAATTCCTCGTTGGTCAGATCCGACCACAAGCTAATCACCCTAGACATCCACATCCCGCCCCCACCCCAAATTAGGGAAACCACCGTAAAAAGCTTCTCCAAAGCCAGCTTCACACTTCTTAAGACAAAAGTGGCAAACTTCATGACACCCATGCAGATGAACAATAGAGGTACGACTGCTGAATCCTACACAAATGCACTTCATAAGCACTTACACGAGTGCATGGATCATACTATCCCTAATAGAACCAAGATACTATACTCCAAAAAAAGGAAGCCAATCTGGTGGTCCTCTGCCATAAACAAACTCTACAACAGAAGAAAGAAATTGTTGCAAAAAAGAGTAAAATCCCATGACTGGAGAAACTCCCTGGTCAACCTCAGTAATAAGCTGAGATCCCTCATAAAATCCTCCAAAGCTAGTTACGAAAACAAAATTACTACTGACTCTAAAGACAACCACAAATCATTCTATAGCTATGTCAAGAATCTCAATGGGAGCACTCGGATCTGCTCTGAGTTACAGCACAATGGCACTAAATATACAGAACCAACTGATATTGCCAACATCCTGGTAGATAGGTTCAGTGCTAACTTTACCCCCCTCTCACCCCCTAGAGGGCCCATCTCTATACCGGAAGAATGCATAGTTCCTGTAATCACGTCTGCACAGGCAAAAAACACACTTTCCAAAGCCAAGAACACAGCATCCATGGGACCTGACAATATCCCAGGCTGCATTCTACACGAACTACAGAATGAACTGGCACCCTACCTAAGTTCCATGTTCAATCATAGCCTCACCTCAGGCTTTGTGCCCACTGAATGGTGCACTGTGATGGTTATCCCACTCCACAAAGGGGGAGCCACGACGGACCCCGGGAACTACTACCCCATTAGCCTGATGAGCCTGGTCTGCAAGGCCATCGAATGTATCATCATGGAACTCATAAACAAAGACATTGGTAATCTCCAAACTTTGGACCCTACCCAGTTCGGGTTTGTTAAAGGCAGATCATGTCTCCGAAACCTGATTTACTTCTTTGAAGCAGTCACCAAAGCCATAGATGAGGGTAAGGTGGTTCACACAGCTTATCTAGATCTCGCCAAGGCTTTCGACACCATCCCCCTCTCTGGAATTATAGATAAGCTCACTAAACTAGGTATAAATCCCTATGCCATAAGATGGGTTGCCAACTGGCTCATGGACAGAACCCAGACTGTGAAAGTAGCAGACTCCAAATCCAACTTCAGACCAGTGACAAGTGGAGTACCACAGTGTTCAGTCCTGGGTCCTCTCCTGTTTGGTATCTACTTCTCTAAAGTACAGGCTAACACAGAAGGTCTTTGGCAAACAAAGTTTGCAGATGTCTGCAAACTAGGAGCCATAATCAAAACTCCTAATGATGTGGACATGCTACAAAAGGGCCTCACTGAGACAGATGCCTGGTGTCAAAGCCATGGCCTGAAGCTCAATGCCAAAAAGTGTATTGTTATCCCCTTTGGTAAAACCTCTGTACCCATGAACTACCACATAAGTGGTAGTCTACTTAACACCGAAAGTGTGATGAGACCTTGGGACACAGGTGAACAGTTGTCTCTCCTTGATAATCACATCACCACAGTGGTCAGGAAATCCTTCTACATGGCTCACCTCATCACAAAAGGTTTCTCATCCAGAAAAAAAGAGGTCATTGTTCCCTTCTACTCATCACTCATTAGACCCATTATAGAGTACAATGCCCCTTTTGGTATGTACCTCAAAAGACATCTACAACAACTGGAAAGGCCACAGAAATACCTCACAGAGGATTACTGGCCTCAAACAGATGCCCTATGCAGACCGTCTCAAAAAACTCCAGCTTTACTCCATCGCATATCACCTACTCAGAGGCGAACTCTGCCTAACATGCAAAGCTATGTCAAACCCAGAGCTGTTGGACATGCTCCACTTAAAGAAATCCCAATCCCTCTGAGCTACACGCTTTAGGGACCTAAGCCTTGTCACCACAATAAACAGAACATGCTGGAGGGATAGATTCCTGTCCCAGAGACTTCCCATACTCTGGAACAGACTACCTATCTATGTCAAACAGAGCTCCTCATTAGCACTCTTCAAGAAAAATCTTGATGATTGGATGCGAAATAGGAAATTCACCCCAGGGATCACTTCTGTGGCTCTGCTCGACAGGGGCACAGAAAAATAATCTTCTTGGGTGGCGAAAGCCAGGATACCTTTTTGGCTAGGCTTATATAGGCCCTAGGGCTAATAGCCTAGTACCTACCTATGAACCTATCAGATACCACTTTTTTTCATTATGGCTTTAATTTTTAACCAATAATATAATTTTCTGAGTTAACCAAGTGTGCTTTTTTATTTTATTTTTGTATTATTTCTTAGAATTATATAAGCTTTGTAATCCACCAAGGCCACATCTAATAACTGTTTCATTTGCTCTAAAAAAATGTAATGTCTTTCAATTTCAAATTGTGAAGCTGTTTCATGCAAAAAGGAAAACAAACATATATTTTCACTCTTCTGCTAGATTGACATTCAGTTAAAAACACATGACCTGAAAATTAATATTTATTGTCTTTGACACAGTGAATTTCATTAGGTGGATCTAATAACCCCCAGGGCAGATAGCCTAGTATGAACCAATGAACCTATGAATAACATTTCTCTGCTTTTAGGGTTAATTTGCATATATACAGTTTTATCAACTGCATTTTTAACCTAGCTGGTTCAATATATTTTCTAAGGATGTAATATAAAAGTCACCTTTTAGAGGACAGAATAGCACAACTTAAAAAGAAATATATTTTTTTCTTATTCCTGACACATTAGACTTGATTTGTTTTTAATATTAACCTATGCGGACAATAAGCCATCCTTTGATCACCATGTATACACTACTGTAAAGAAGACTTATTTCATAGCACAGTTTATACTTAGAGGTATGGCATTCAGGTCCAGTAATCATTCCACTGTGCTCAGCTCTCATTAGGCATCCAGGTCCAGTAATCATTCCACTGTGCTCAGCTCTCTTTGGGCCAGTCATTAATTATAATGCCCCTTTCTGCATGTACCCGTCTATACACTTATCAAAACTGGAATGACCACAATGCTTTCTCTCTAACAAAAATTAAGGTGTTAAATCATAAAGACTATCAAGACCATATCTCACAGCCTTTTCCTTCTTCTAAATATTATATAAACTGCTAAGAGGCAACCTCTGCATATAGAGTCTCAGCAGATTCCCATCCTGTCAGGCATATTGCACATTCACAAGGCCAACGGTAGAGTGAACACTCATTCAAGAGTTCTCAATCTTTTTTGAAAAATATATATAGAACATGTTGGAGGCCGCGGTGGTACAGAGTTTAGCATTGTCCCCTCACAGCAAGAGGTTCTCCGGTTCGATTCTCGGTTGGAGTGTCTTCTGTGCAGAGTCTGCATGTCCTCCCTGCAGCTGAGTGGAATTTAAAGACATGCAAGTAGGTGCATGATTGTGTGTGTACCTTCTGTGAAGGTTGGGCACTGGGCTGGCAACTCAACACTGTAAAAAAAAAAACAATCACTGCCAATCAGTAGCAGACTGATGATCTGCTGTGGCGATCCCTAACTGGGAAAAAGCCGAAAGAATATAGAACATGTTGGAGGGATGATTATGTATCATAAAGAATGCCGCTTCTATGGAACTGTCTTCCACTCCATAAAAGCAAAGTACTTCTCTTACTCAATTACTGCGGTGGTGGTGCTGCGGTAGCATTGTCGCCTCACAGTAAGATGTTGTCCTGTTCGATTCTCAGCTAGAGCGTCTTCTGTGTGGAGACATGCTTGAATGGTCGTACCTTCATTGAAGATTGTGCATCAGGGCCGGCAACTCGGCACGGAAAAATCTACTGCCAATCATTAGCGGACCGGAGTTCTGCTGTGGCGACCCCTAACCGGGAAAAGCCAAAAGACACAACAACAATTTCTCTTACTCCATTCAAATGCAATTTTGATGAATGGATGGGAAACCATAACTTCACCCTTGATTTACCACCCATGTTCCACATGGATAACAGCAATAAGTAAATGTCCCAGCATATCTTTGTTCTGTCCACCTCTGTGATATTCATCTGCAAAATATAAGGAACTACCATGGGAATGTAAGGCTAGACTTCTTATGATCCTCATAGATCAATAGCCTAGTAAGGACCTATGAACCTATAAGGTAAGATGAAGAATGTTTACATTGATTCGAGAGTATACCTCTCAACTGTACAGATTTTTGCCTCATATTTTTGGTCTGTTCCTCATAAAAATTGTTAGTTTTTTGACAAATCACTGCAATGATCTAAATATTAAAGTAACTAAATGATGACATGCATTTAAGTTTCAGACTTCATATCTTTCAGAAAATGCATGCTAACACAAACCCTGTTATTCTAGCAACTCTCTAAGTTTATAAGAGCAATATTTAAAATGTGTCCCTATTTTTGGGCCTTTGTCCCCCCATTATGTCAGGCTTTGTCCTGATGATCTGTACCAAGAGGCTGTGAAGTATGTTCTAGAACTCTTCTTTCAAACCCGTTCCTTTTATGACACTTTCCACACTCACATTATTAGCTTCATACTCCAGCTTCTTTAAACAAGGAAACAAACTACTTGCAACCATTATTTATTTATTTGTTTGTTTAATTTATTATATATTTATTATATAATTATTTAAATTACCTGGGATTATTCACTGATCACAGGGACCAGTTTCAGTCTTGCCTAGGTGAGAAGCATGAACGAATGCAAAAAAAAAATTTAGTCAAAGTTTGTATAATTTGAAGTAATCATACAATACACATCAAAAGTTATAAATCACATATAAAGGAATATATGCTGTAGGGAAGCAATTCTATATATATATAATAAAGTAAAACATTAGATAAAAAAGCTTGGATAAACAAAACAGAATCTTTATAATTTCTCACAAATGAAATAAAATGGTTCCTATTGTATGATTGAGATCTAATAATTGTATGTTTGAGACCCAATAACATAAGAAATTATGTATTCAGGGTGAAATACATACTAAATGTAAAATTGCTATAGCGCAGGGAATTCTCCATTCTCCACATCTAGAGAGGCACGGGGGCAAATAGTTTTAATATGTAAAAATGAGTTTCACACCTTACTTTTACATATGTAGACCGGCACTTTTTTTCAAAGTAATGATACTTGTATTGTGAACTGTAAAACATCTAAGACAACACCAAATAAAGTACAGTGGGATATATGGAATATTGAATACAAATTACAAAATTTGGTGGAAATTACAGGATTATGGCACAGCTTGAATCTGAGGAATAACCTAAGAAAGAACATTACAAAATAGAATATTGCATTACATCACGTTTGCTTTATAGCAGAAAATAATAATAGAACTATGAAGTTTTCCCTTTTAGCCTATACATATCATATATCTTTCCCTCCCAAAATGTAAAAATGTTATACTTTTTTACTCATCTTTCTTATTTCAAGTAATTTTTTCTACCATGACCGTGTAAATTACTTGGTGAAGGATCAAGAGCATTAATACCTCTTACCGTGTGTATATATATATATATATATATGGTTCTACCTGACCCATACACTGCACACCACAATAACAATTAAAAACAAACACATCCCCATTCCACAAAACCACACACACACAACACAAGCACACCAAACAAACTTACGCGATTCCGTCGGTCTTCTTCGTTTCGCGAAGTCAGGTAGAACCATATATATATATATATATATATATATATATATATATATATATATATATACACACACACACACGTATATGTATATATATATATATATTTATCTTATATATTGTATATCATTTTTTTTTGTTTGTTTCCAACTAACTGTATTACTTAAGCAAGTTCTTTAGTATTTATTTTCTGTTAAAAAAAATCCTGAATTAATATGGAAGACAAGACAAGCCTTGCTTTTTTCCCTGATTCATAGAGCTGTACTATTTCTTGTGCATATAGTTACATCCAGTTTACTGTTGATGCGTATAATAGTTTGCCTTAAAACCTTTGGCTTTATCAACACTATGTATCTGCCAGTTGCTGGCTGCATTGTTTACATAAACATTTTAATACAACACACAACTGATATTTGCAATGAAAATCAAATGTCTGTATGCTGGGCATCTGTAAAATCATTTCTGAGTTGTCACCTCGTATTTTGAAACACTGTTTAATAGGAAGCCCAGCATATAGCTTTCAATCCTTTTAAATTCTGTTAATGGGAACCTCATGAACCACATCTAATCTTGAGTTTTTGTTTTCTGTTTGGGATTGTACCATCCTAATTTTACCCCTCTAGTAGCAGACTATCATTTAGAAAGCAACATACACTGTTCACTTGAGATTTATTTACATATTGGACTATTCCATATCAGGAGAGCAGACTAGTCACAGGCAGATATTCACTCTGCCATTTTGAAGTGATAATAATTTAGATATTTTAATTGGCTTGCTTAGTAGGTTACCTCCTTATAGCATTCTTAATCTTTCCAGAAATATAAAGCTATGTCAAACCCAGAGCTGTTGGACATGCTACACCTAAAGAAATCCCAATCCCTCCGAACTACACACTCTAGGGACCTAAACCTTGTCACCACAATAAACAGGACATGCTGGAGGGATAGATTCCTGTCCCAGAGACTTCCATACTCTGGAACAAGCTACCCATCTATGTCGAGCAAAGTTCTTCATTAGCACTCTTCAAGAAAAATCTTGATGAGTGGATGGGAGATAGGAAATTTACCCCGGGGATCACTTCTGTGTCTCTGCTTGACAGGGGCACAGGAAAATAACTTTCTTGGGTGGCGTAAGCCAGGGAAGCTTGTTGGCTAGGCTTACGTAGGCCCTTGGGCCGATAGCCTAGTACCTACCTATGAACCTATTACTTCTTAGTAGGGCTTATCTCTAGTAGCACCACTGTAATTTAAAACATAAATAAATAAAATGTAACTATAACTTAGTTCAAAAATAAATATTTATAAGAAAGAAGTTGAATCGATGGCCCTAGTCAGCATTTCTTGTATTTAATGAATTGCCCATCAAATATTTATTTGGGCATGTAATGTGTCAAACTTTACCTTCTTCTTCTTTATATCTTAATGGTGACCTTGAAGCTAGAATAGTGGGACACATAGTCCTCATGTGAAGATTACAAGGACCTGAAACCCTGCGTCAGCGTATGCTTCTAATTGCTTCTTCCTTTCAGTTGTGAAATGAATTTGGTTTCTATTCAGTGTCTATCCATTTTGTTGTGTTATGTTCTTTGAGTAATGACTAATATATCATGACATAGGTTCATAGGTTCATACTGGGCTATCTGCCCTAGGGCATTTATAAGCCTAGCCAGAGTATGTTTGGTTTTCGCCACCCATTTTAAATTAATTTTGCTATGCCGTTTTTCGAGGTTAGTATACTGTGCCTCTAACAGTGACACTGAAGTGATACCCGGGGTAAACCTACGATCTCCCATCCACTCATCAAGATTCCTCTTGAAGAGAGTCAATGAGGGACTCTGCCTAACCTGGACTGGGATTTTATTCCAGAGTGAAGAGAGCCTCTGGGTTATGAATCTGTCCCTCCAGCATGTCCTATTTATTTCAGTGCTGAGGTTCAAGTCTCTTGAGCGTGTAGCTCGATGGGATTTGGATTTTTTGAGGTGCAGCATGTCCCTTAATTCTGGATTGGACATTGCTTTATATGTCAGGCACAGGTTGCCTCTGAGCAGGCGGTATGCCACTGAGTAGAGCTGGAGTTTCTTTAACCGGGCAGCATATGGCATCTGTTTGAGCCCTTTGATCCTCTTGGTGAGGTACTTTTGGGGTCTTTCCAGTTGCTGCAGGTGTTTGGTAAGGTACATCTCAAAAGGGGCATTGTACTCGATTATGGGCCTGATGAGGGATGAGTAAAGAGGCACGATGACCTCCCCTAATCTAGATGTGAATCCCTTTATGATTAGGTGGGCTATTTAAAATGTTTTTCTAACCACTTTGGCCATGTGGTTGTCAAATGAGAGATTGCTATCAACTTGTGTCCCCAGGTCCCTAATTACTTCTTCTGTACTTAATGGATTACCACCTATGTGGTAATTTGTGGGCACTTTGTTTTTGCCAAAGGGGATGACTATACACTTTTTGGCGTTTAGCTTGAGGCCATGGCTCTGGCACCAGTTGTCTGTTTCTATGAGGCCCTTTTGGAGGATGTTTGTGTCGGCTGGAGATTCGATTATCTTGCCCAGTTTGCAGTCATCTGCGAACTTGGTCAGCCACAGTCCTTCTGTGTTGGCCTGTACCTCCGAGAAATATATACCGAACAAGAGAGGTCCCAGGACTGAGCCTTGTGGGATGCCACTTGTAACTGGTTTGGAGTCTGACATGGCTCCAGCAATTCTAACCATGTGGGTTCTGTCCTTGAGCCAGTTTGCAACCCATCTAGTGACATAGGGGTTTATATTTAAGCTGGTGAGCTTATCTATAATGCCCGAGTGGGGTATTGCATCAAAGGCTTTTGCGAGGTCCAGGTAGGCAGTGTGGACCACCTTCCCTTCGTCAATGGCCTTGGTGACTGTTTCAAAGAAGTCGACCAGATTTAAGAGGCAGGATCTGCCCTTAACAAAGCCAAACTGGGTAGGATCCAGTGTCTGTAGGTCCCCAATATCTTTATTTATGAGGTCCATGATGATCCTTTCCATAGCTTTGCAGACCAAGCTAGTCAGGCTTATGGGGCAATAGTTTCCAGAGTCTGTTGAGGCACCACCTTTGTGGAGAGGGACCACTGTTGCTGTACGCCACTCTTTGGGTACATATCCTGTAGTAAGGCTGAGATTGAACAGTAGTTTTATGTTTGGGTTTAGCTCTTCTTGGAGTTCATGTAGGACGCAGCCCAGGACACCGTCTGGTCCCATTGATGCTGTGTTTTTGCTTTGGAGAGGCGGCTCTTAGCTGTGCATCTGAGATGTCAGGGGGGCAGCACTCTGCTGGGATAGATATTTGCCCTTTTGGTGGGGAGGGGGAGAAGTTTGCACTGAACCTGTCAGCTAGGATGTTGGCAATGTCTGTGGGTTTGGTGTATTTTTTGTCATTTCGGACTAATTCTGAGCATATCTGGGAATTCCCACCCAGGTTCCTAACATAACTAAAGAAAGCCTTGTGATTATCCTTAGTGTCCTGTGCAATTGTTCTCTCAAAGCTGGCCTTAGACGATTTTATGAGTGCCCTTAGTTTTTTGCTAATACTGATCAGAGATGCCTTCCCTTTTTGGGATTTTGCTCTATCATGTAGTAGCTTCCTCCTTCTAATGTATAGTTTGTTTATGGCTGGGGTCCACCAGACAGGATGTCTGCCTTTGGAGGATTGGGTCTTGGTTTTATTTGGGATTGCATGATCCATGCATTCCTGAAGGTGTTCATAGAATGCATTTATACAGGATTCTGCGGTCTGGGCCGTATTTTCCACAGGCCCGGGGGCTTTGAAGGATTCCACCTCGGTTTTGAGGAGTGTGGAATTTGCTTCAGAGAAGTTTTTCACTGTGGTTTTCTGGGCAGGGGGTGGGGTCAGGATGTGAATATCCAGTGAGATCAGTTTATGGTCTGATCTTACCAGTGAGGGATACACTTATGGTCTGGAGCATAGAGTCCCCATGTTGGTGATGATCAGGTCCAGTATGTTTTCCCCTCTTGTGGGAGCGGTAACAAGTTGTTCCATAGCATTTGAGTTTATGAATTCTAGGAATCTTTGGGCTAGGGTGTTGGAGCTAGAGTAATGCTCCCAGTCTATGTTTGGGTAGTTGAAGTCGCCCATTATAATGGTGTTTGGAGAGACCTTCATATTTTCCAGTGTTCTCAGGAAGGCCGAGTGGGGTTCCTGGGTTTGGGAGGGTGGTCTGTAGCAGGCTATAAACTGGAAGGCAGTTTTACCCACTGTTAGTTGCACATGGATAGTCTCTGATGATTCGTGCTTTGCCACCAACCTGGAGGTGTGGGTATCTTTGATGAATATCGATACTTTCCCTCCTTTTGTGGTTCGGTCCAAGTTTTGGTGCTGAAAAGCATGGTATAAGGTATAACCTGGTAGTGCTGGGGTGCTCTCAGGAGCCCTGAACCAGGTTTCTGTTACTGCACAGATATCGATGTTCTCCATGCTAAGAAGAGTTTCAAGTGCGTGCATCTTGAGGTTTAGACTTCTGGCATTGAGTAGCATTACTCTTAGTTTCTTATCCCTTGTGATAGCTATGGAGGTGGGTTTGTCTTTTGAGCCTTGCCTAAAAAAGGCACTATGGGGGTAGCAAGTGCCTTTGCCAATATCCGAAAGCCCAGGGGTGACAGGTGCAAGCCATCCCTAGCGAAGCATCATGGCTTGTCGAGCATATCATCCCAGGCTGACAGGCATTGGATCCCTTTGAATGACACCAGTACTTTAAGCCAATTGTTGAAATTGATCATCTTGTCTTCCTATTGTGGCATCATTCTTGATGAGGGTAAGATGCTACTCAAGGTCAGGGTCATACCGGCCTGGGCTACATGCTCAGAGAGCTCCTCTGTCTCTTTTCATGTAGTCCAGGGAGGTATGTCTCGGGTCATTCACACCAGCATGGACAATGACTGAGTCATATTTGTACTTGCCTTGGAGTGACCTGAGTGCTTGTGTTATGTGGCGGATCCTAGCGCCCGACAGGCTGCTCACCGTGACCTTCTCCTTGTTCAGCCTGGTGAGCGGGACATCAGTGTGCCTGATGATAGAGTCACCTATTACAAGTGTATCAGGTGTGTTGTTTAGCCTTAAGGGCTGTGACAGTTCGGCACACTGGCTTTGTGAGATATGTGTTGCACTTGTTATGTTTTGGGGTAGCGGTTGCTTGGGTGTCTGCTTTAGAGGTCTCTGCTGCTTAGGCAGATCTTTATTTAGAGCCTCCGAGTATGTTTTTGTGTAATTATGTGTTTGGTTTGCTGTCGTGGTAGGTCTATGTGAGTCTGGAATTGTAGTGAGTGTGGTTTCCTTCTCCTCCTGACTGGTTATGCCAGTACTGAGTTGAGAGAGCTTAGCCTCCAGTTTGGCTATATGGTTGCATCTCTCACATGTGTTGGAATTTGTTGGGAGGAGGAGAGGGTTGTCTGTGTACATGAGGCAGTTGTAACATTGCCTCAAGATTCCCAGGTTCACCAGCTGGACCGGAGAGGAGATTGACAACTGACCTTTGAACATGCTAGAATAATATTGGGAATTCCTTTATAATTGAAAACAAGGGCCAATGGGGAGTGAGGGTGTAGTGCTTTTAATTTTTAGTGCTGACTTATATAATTGCTTTAGTGAGCAAGTGCCAGGTAACTTAAGTGCAATGTGTTACAGGTAACTTAAATGCAAAAATGACAAACAGTAACTTTCTTTCAAGTGAAACAAGGAAATAATTACAGTAAGCAATGTAGATATCACTAGGGATCCACAGAAGCGCTGAGAAGCCGTGTTTTAGGTGGAATTAGCGTTCCAGGGAAATAACAAGCAAACAAACAACAAGCATACAAACAAAGCTAGATTCAGCAGGTCTGGATCTAGTCTATGCTACAGCAAACAAGGTGTACCAATTTCAGTAAGAAACAGTTCAAATATGCAGGCACTATAAACCTTTAACCAGAAATTCCCAGCTCAGAAGGGCAGAGTCCAGCCTCTCCTCCCACAAGAGTGCAGACCACGAACCTTCTTAATGTAAAATAACTGGCCTGAAGCCCAAGTGCATAAACCAGAACTAATACACTTTAGGAATAACAGACACTGAGCTCTCAATCAGCAGTTCCCAACTTAGAAGGATGAAAGCTACCTGTCCTGCCACTACAGTGCATGCCACAAACCTTCCTAATGTAAAACAACTGGTCTGAAGCCCAAGTGCTTAATCCAAAAGGCTTAGCATGATAGCTACACTTTAATTAAGTTACTACCAAGCAGTAATAAATACAATTGAATACTTTAAAGAATGCCTGGATTAGTGCTCAAGTTATACAAACAAAGCTAGATTCAGCAGGCCTGGATCTAGTCTATGCTACAGCAAACAAGGTGTACCAATTTCAGTAAGAAGCAGTTCAGATATGCATGCACTATAAACCTTTAACCAGAAATTCCCAGCTCAGAAGGGCAGAGTCCAGCCTCTCCTCCCACAAGAGTACAGACTACGAACCCTCTTAATGTAAAATAACTGGCCTGAAAGCCCAAGTGCTTAAACCAGAATTAATACACTTTTCAATCAGCAGTTCCCAACTTAGAAGGATGTAAGCTACCTGTTCTGCCACTACAGTGCAGACCACAAACCCTCTAAATGTAAAACAACTAGTCTGAAGCCCAAGTGTTGAAACTAAAAGGCTTAGAATGAGTTACACCAAGCAGTAATAAATACAATTGAGTACTTTTAAGATGATGCAAAAGCAAAATAAAGTAGGAAGAAACACAAGTACAGTAAAAGCAGATGTGAAATATTTCATAACCTAGTAAGGATAAGTGAAGATAGCAACAAAATACATACTGAATACTTCAAGTAGAAACAGGTGGTTTGAATTGTGTCTAAAACTTTACTATTTATGCTGTTCATTTACTCTCTTTACGTTTGTGGTATTTTGTGAAAACATTTTAAGTTCTTGTAACAAAAGCAAGATGGGTTGAAGGAAGAGAAACCTTAACAGGCGTAATACTCTGTTTCATATAGCCATGTAGGGTTTTACATAATTCAAAAATATCTCAGTGATATCATGATATGCATCATGTCAGTCACTACAGGTACAAAAATATAAGAGTAAGATATGCTGAAGCATGTTTTATATGCTCATGAACTTCAAGAATCTGACCTACAAATGTATTAGAGCTTTGTAAAAGTAAATAATCAGGAGCGGCTGGATTTCAGACGCACTGAAGCTGCATAAATTACTTAAAATTAAAATGTCATGCATTAGTACCATATACAATTATTTGCAGCATTATGAGCATAGTATTGTTTGTATGTGTACTGTCAAATTGTATAATGTTAAATGCTGGAATACAGCAATACTAAGCAATATTCTGAGAAATTCTGAGATCCATTCTAGTGTTGGCATGATATCCTTTATTACTGCAAGAAACAATCATCTCATTGAGCTTACATTACCTTTGTCTGCATAAAGAGAGTAGACAGTACAGAAGCACCAATATTAGATGTTATTCTGAGCAGATAATCAACACAAGTTCACAGATTTGGTCAAAGCAGTATAGAGGAAGCATAGATTTCTCCAACCATCTTCATCAGGAAAAAATAAACATTCTTTAATGGGAGTCTTTACCGAAAGAAAGAAAAAGATGTTTCAATGCCCTTTATACAGTCTTAATATTATATATATATATATGTATGTATGTGTGTGTGTGTGTGTGTGTGTGTGTGTGTGTGTGTGTGGAGCTACTTCAGTAGACTAAAAGTTCACTTACCCGACTTTCAGATAGCTAAGACGAAAAGGCAGACAACCGCAGAACATTGACATCCCGGAACACTGACTTCACATTCAAGGTAATTAACCACTTGCCATCCTGAAAAAAATAGTAAAACCGAAGGAAAGTAAATCTACCCATGTGGAGGGCTTCGCACCCTCCACACACCCTAACTAAATATACCAACTCCGAGATCGCACTACCGTGGGGTAAGGAGCAAAGTTCAACAGGGTGGCCAAGCAGTTACTTACCTGGAGTGGGAAGTCTGTGTTCTGGGATGTCGGCCTTTTTGTCTCAGCTGTCTGAAAGTGGGGTAAGTGAACTTTCGGTCTACTTGAGTAGACCTATATATATATATATATATAAAATTTCAGTTACCATCACTGGCCCCCAATATGCAATCTTTGTGCACCCTCCCCCTTAATGTGCTTTGCTCTCCCCTTGGCTAACACTGTACAGGATTTTTCTGATTTTTGCAAAATATCTTTGCTTAATTTTGTTAAGTCGGGTGAAATGCAAATGTTTTGTTGAAATTAAAAACGTCCTCAATCTCTTCTGGTAATTGTGCAAAATCACTCCAGCCCAAACCACAAAATTCAAACTATGTACCATGCAGTAAAGCTTACAATCATTCAGCAGCCAGGGATGACTGATTTTTAGGGGCTGTTTAAAACTAGAGGCATAGTGTGTCTCAGCATCATAATGCTCCTGAACCAATAATATGTGCTACCAGAAAACAGAACCTGAAAATTAACTTCAGTTTGTCAACTTTGAACTGAGCTTGGTCATTAACACTGACATCAAAATGATCAAGGAAAAAAACTGAAAAGCCTGTTAAATTACTGATGATAAAATTACATGTTATAAATGTAGTACCAAAAAAGAAATCAGTCACATTTCATCTATGGAAATCACTCTATGTCCAGAGAAATCTTCTCTTGTATCCTTTTTTTCAACAAGATTCCATCTCCGATGACTGGCCAAGAAATAGAAGACTAAATAGTATTTTTGGCCAAAATATACAGCCAAAGATAACAATCTGAACAGGCTTTTCTCTGTGAGGTAAAGACAACTGTACCCCCATGCAGGTGACCTGGCCACATGCACCCTGTCTTAATAGAAACAACTCTAAGGTTGCAATACAAATACAAAAAGTAAAGTTGAAATACTCCTCCTAAGTTTCAGCATCAATTATCTTGTTTCTGCCAAAATAGTTACTTGGAGCTTTGATTGTTAAGGAGACAGCAACAGTTAGAGTTGCCTGTTGTTTTAGGGAAAAGTGGCCACTTCTCTTCAGTATCCATACAAACAACCTGGGTACCGCACCTCACTAGCCTCAGTTATACAATATGCCAACAGTCCAACACTTATTTATGCAGCATCTACCTTAGGTCACCTCAAGAACATAACACAGACATCCTTCTCAGAAACTGAACTATGGCTATCAAACCACCAGTTCATACTTAACCCAAATAAAACAAAACTTATGATCTTCCAACTTACAAAATCCTTTCTCCCTTCTAACCTCCTTCTCCATCACTGACAACAACAATACAATAATCAGTCCTGATTGACAAACAAAACGATAATCGAAAACAGCCTAAGATTTGACCTACATATATCACAAACTATTAAAAAGTTCACAATAAAATGGGCACCTTGTATAGAAACAAAAAATATGTAACTGGCACCACTAGGGTTGCTATTGCAAGAACACACCTCCTATCAACACTACTTTGTCTCCCCAATTCTCGTTAACCTTAAAAAGACAGAACTAGAAAAAATGGAAGCATGCTATAATAAAATATCCAAGTTTAACAGTGATGGTCCACACTACAACCACCATTCTCACACCTTAAAAAACTGTCCTGGTTAGAACTACCACAGCTACTATCCTACAACCAACTAACTATGGCACACAAATTTGTATACCATCCCGAAATTACCCCAACCCTGCTAAACATCCTTCAACCCCACACTACCAACCGTAGCTTATGTTCAGCAAATAAATCTCTTCTACAAGTGTCCAAATCCCATAATACTGCAGGCGACTCACTATTCTCACAAAAAGTAGTAAAAAACTGGAACTCACTCCCTCAATCCATTAGATCTGCATTCAATTTCAATCACTTCAGACATTCTCTAAAAAAGTTCCTAAATGACTCCTGGCTTTGCTCCTGCACCAGTCCAGGCTAAGTGACTACATAAATACCTGCACCAGTCCATGACTGGCTACATACCTGCTTATCCCTATACATCTCCCCTGACTACCTCTAACCGTTCAGCTCTTTATCTTGCCCATGTGTTGTTCAACTGCTACTAAGCTCCTAACATTCTTTTCTCAGCTGCTTCAAGATACTATGCCAGAGCTATACTGTCTACTATCTTCACATAATCTCCCTATCAAACCATAGAAATAATTTTTTATACTTGTGTAAAAAAAATAAATAAATAAATAACAAGCTGTAATATCTAAACTTGTATATTTTGAGTTGTTTGTTGTAGTACTAGATTATGTTTTGTTATATGTGAAGCTTCTCTCCCCAGGCCTCCTCTGAAAATGGGTCTGTATCCCAGTTGGACTTTCCCGGTAAACAAATGTAAAATAAAATAAATAAAGTGTTTGGAGATTGTTTCACTGCTGAAATTCCCAGTACACCAATATGTGCTCTCATATGGCTAGTAATTATTTGGAAATAACACGTTTAACTAAACAAATTGGTTTTGCCCTGCAGGAAGATAATACATTCATGCCACTAGAAGAAAATTCTTCTGCTTTCACTGTTGTACAAGTTTTATCCCAGACTGCAGTGTCGGCATCTGGGACTGTTTACTGTCCTTCTTGTTTGAGGGCTAGCTTGAGGGTGGGGTGTGTGTGTGTGTGTGTGTGTGTGTGTGTGTGTGTGTGTGTGTGTGTGTGTGTGTGCGCGCGCGCGCGTGTGTTTGGTGCGTGCATGTGTGTGGTGCATGCGTGTGTGTGTGTGTGTGTGTTACTCTTGTCAGTGCTGCACTGCTCCCTGGTGGACAGCAGTGGTAGTGTAGCTGCACGGTGCTACATTTAGCTGTGCCCTAGAGATGCCACAGACCTGCATGCATGATTAACACCTGAATGGGTGCATGGTACATTAGTTGTAGTCCAGGAAATAAGAATCAAAATAGGTAAAATCCTTGTAGCATTCCAGACCAGCCTGGTATGCGCGCGCACACACACACACACACACACACACACACACACACACACACACACACACACACACACACACACACACACAGTTACTTTCATATACTGATTGGAGCATTCATACACTGTAAACAGAAGATCATGGACACAGTCGGGTATGCAGAGAGAAATCAGGAAGTGTCCTGCACTGGTATGGGGCTAGGCAGAGAAAATAAAAATACATTTTTCTGTGGGTGTGTCTTATTCTGTAATACTCTGTCTCACCCCTCTTCAGTCAGAACATTTCTGTCTACTTCTTGACCTGTGATAACTTTACATCATCTTCAGTGCACCACGTGTGTCCCAGTCCTTCACTTTAGAATGCTCCTTTTGTGTTCATCCTCATCTTCAGAGTCAGTGAATGAGCTGGCATCTGTCTCAGAGACACTGTCCCCTTTCCTTATCTTAGACATGTCCTCTGAGCCATTGCCTCTATCCTTTTCAATTACTATTATTTAATGATAAATATATTTTTATTTTGTTATATTTTACTTGGGATGTCTGGTAAAGATCTAAGACTAGTGTTTTCAATCATTTATTTGAAATGTAAATTTTTACATTTAAAATCACTTTAATTGTGTTATTTTTGTTTTCATCCAGACTGCCATCTTATACTGCAATATCACTGTTCTCGTGAGAAACAGAACATATCATATCAATATTTACTATTTAATTTAACCTGAAAACAAAAATCCTTCTGACATCTTTTGACATTTCCAGACCACTTTAAGTACAGTCATAAGATGAGTGACCCTGAACACCCACAGATAGTTCACATCTCACTAAGAGTCCCTAAATGCACCAGGGCACCAGCGCTTCCTTCAATTTCAGCATTTGGCTACCTCAGAATATAAACTGGTGGCACTGACGCATGTGAATCCTGGTTACTGTAATTAGCAAACATTATTCCCTGCTAACACTGTTTATTTTATAGCAAGGAATAATCGTGAATTATGCTGACTCTCTGATATGGTGGATAAAATAGTTTATCTGCATTTGTTTACCAGGACGTCTACTGGGCCAGGGTGAGCCCATTTTCAGTAGAGACCCGGGAAGAAAAGCTCCAAAAACAAACATGATAAAGTTACAGAATCAAAATACAGAAATCAAGCAGTGATGGTACAGAACACTACATTACATAATAGGTGATGCACTAAAATAGATAATACTAGTTATACAGATGTTAGATTTTAAGTATACAAGCCAAACAAGAATACACTTGATGACATGGGATAGTAGCCAATGTGTGAACAATACAGTATTGCAGTAATTTCCATCTCATTTCCTGACAACACAAGTATGCAAATGAACCTGTTACACCATTGACCAGTCAGGATAGAGAGGGATCAAGTAACAGTGATGGCTTTTCTTCCCAAATGGAAGCAGATTGCGGAGAACTTATGGATACATGCATGCCACAAGAGAGGCAGAGAGGCATATGGTAGCATTATTGGTTGGAGCTAAAATGCTCCATGCAGAATAGCATTTTATACCAATAGAACATGCTCAGTATCTCATAGATGGGAAAACTAACAAATTGCATTTTACCCACCCCGAGCATTGAGGGATTCCTTAATAGTAGAACACGTGTAGGCATTGTTGCATGTTAAATGTCCCTTGCAGGGGAGAAACTGTCAACCTGCTCCCTAATTGAAAAGGAATACCTCAACAGTGGAACCATTCTGAGGTATTAATGTATACTAAGCCACCCTTACCCATGCAGAATGTAAAAGTCTGCTATCCCACCTCAATACAGAGAAGTTCCTCAGCCACTTTAGGGCATTAATGCCTGTTAAACCTCCCTTACATGGAGAGAAACTACCAAATTGCCCCCAGAATGTAAAATAATTCTTTAGGAGCAGAAAAGACAATGGTCATTACTTTAAGCCAAGCTTGTTTTTTACGGAGAGGACCTGGCACCCTGCCTCCTAAGCATGTAGTAATTATTCATGTGTAGAGCCACAGTGGCACATAAGGCCGTGTTCAGCCACAGAGAAGATCTAGCAAGCTGTCATCAGCCATGCAGGACTTCCATAGGACAAGAGCATGTTTGGGTCATTGATATGTAATTCACATCCCTAATAATGAAGAAACCGTGAATCTGCCTCCTCCACTTGGAACATGGGGAATACCCCACAGGAGCAAAGCAAGTGTAACCTTTCAGTGCATGCTTAATTTCCTTACAGGAGGCAGAAGCTGTAATAGGCTGTGACAGACTGTTTTTCCTGTACATGGGAATCTTTTATAAATAAAAGAAATCCAGTAACAGAATCCTGGGTGTGCGATCATTACAGGTGCTGTGGTCATGGCTATGTAGCATGTGAACTAGTGCTAAAAGCTTTATTCTATTACCAGATGATAACAAAAGGCCCGTATCAAGCAAGCATTTGTCAATGGTAGACTGACATTTGCTTATAGCACTAATTTGTCTAAGGGTACTGGCTTAATTCCAAGTCTAAGTTTTAGTCCAAAATTTTGAAGGTTATTAAAAGTGTAAGACTGTATTTCATAAATTAAAGATGCCCTCAGAAGTGTGGCAATTTCTCAACATATATATAAATATGTGTATATTTTTTGCTTCTTATCTTCAATAGGAGCTTTTATGGCCCGTCCTCGTGAAAAAGAAATACTAAAAATGTTTGCACCTTATTCTAAGGGCGAGTTTAGACTGCAAAGAAGAAATTTATTTCCATTTGAAATTAAAATAATAAGTTTAAATCTGAAAAATATCAGCTATTGCATACCTTATGTGTGAGGAAACAGCAGTATTGTTTCATTTCAATACCAGAAAAGATAATGACAGTTCCCTTATTATGTTATATATCTTTTATTCATTTTGGGATCTCAGGATTTTGGTTTGCTGTACACAAATGACTAGCCCTACTAAAGCTGGAAACAACAGGTACTGCAGTATCTCCTAAACTAAGCAGAAAGAGGTACTGTTGTGTCTGTCTCTATGCATTGCTATGCCAATTAATTGAAATAGCAGATATCACCTTGTCTTTTTAATATACTGAAGCTATCTCAAATGTTTCATGTAAATCCGCTTGGCTGTCATAACATTTCTGTGATAGCCCCCTCCCCCATCTCATAGAGTAATGCAGAGAAAAACACACATACAAGCACACCTTCTATATTACAGCCAGCCACAGTGAAGAAGTTATTGATTTCTAATGTTGTTAGATATATTAAACCTGACAATGCAGCTTTCCTGGATGTCATAATATTGATCTAAATCAGTATTTTAGTTCGACACACGCATACACACGCGCGCACACACACACACACACACACACACACACACACACACACACACTCTCTCATACGCTGCCTTTCTCACAGAGATACAAGCACCAGAAATTAAAGATTTTCAGTGCATCTTGTAAAATAACTCATTACCATGATATTGCTTCATCTGACAAGAAAAGGAATGATTTATGTTTCACACTGCACTGCCTGACAGCATTCTTGCTGCTTTACATGTCTAATAATTACTTTATATATTTCTGTAACTAAATAGAATGCAATTGTCCTCAATATTTAGTCTTCTCTTGTGCGTATTTCAGAGTAATTATATTACATATTTTTATTTTGTTTATCCTGAAATTCTTGTTCAAATAACACAGAAATCACCTGACATATTGACTTCATTTTGGCTGAACCTTTTACAAATGATTGCTTTTACAGCAATGCTGCTAAAGCCAAAATGAGAAAACAGGCTTTGCAAAAAAATAAAAAAAGGCAAATTGAGCTCATTCATCCTGTTGAATATAAGGCCCCTCCTGGGCAGTGAGAAGCACAAATTTGCTCTTGCTTTGAGATATAGTGTTATAAGCTGCAATGGTGCATAGCTTCTTGCATAGGGAGGGGCATTGACCCCGCCTGCAGAATCTACAGTTCATTGTGACTTTCTGAAAGTGTGTGTGTCCACATGTGTACGCGCGCACATTGCGTGTGCGTGCATGTGTGTGTTTTGGCAAATTACTGCTTTTAAAAGTGGGGTTTGCCAATATCATTCACTCAGTCAGTCAATTTGATTTCAGCAAATTGCCATGGTGTGTCCTGTTGTTGATCAGGTGAATTAATTATTCATTTTCTATAAGAATGCCATAAAGTAAACAAGAACACACAACACATGAAGTACATAGCTGAGAGTAGCTAATGCAATTACAATGAAAACATATAGGTATAGAAAATTTCCATTATAGTAACATAACTGCACTGAAACAAAAATAAACATTTCACTCTCTTTTAAAAAAAATTATTTTATACACGTCTCTTGATCATGTCAACAGCCATAGTACCTGTGCAGTATGCAGTGTGATTGATGGTGAAGGTATAAAATACCTTGCCAAGGTAAAAAAAACATTTTGGCTTCTATAGTGAAACAGCACTGTCACATTTGTAAAGTGCTCTAAAAAAATGTGCATGCTTCAAGAGAAAATGGTGCTAAAAATATAACACAATGTGGGTATATTCTCTGCATTATCAATTAAATGGGTTTTTGTTTTAGTGTTTTTCACAGTTTTTTTCAAATGAATTTTAACATTCTTTCTCAGACCAGTTTTATTAATGTGAAAATGGTTGTTCTGGCAAAAATGATTGCGCTGAGTCTACGCTAATTTGCAGTTTCTTTTTGCATGAAAAACAAAGTCATCTTTGCATGGATCTAAAAAACGGCACATCGCATTATTGAGGTGACTGTAAGAAATGTCTGTACGGTAAAATTTTTGTAATCAACTTGAAAATCACCAGAGCTGTGTTCATTAAACTAAAGAAGGCTCTCAGCTTTAATAGTTTATTAGTAGTCCTGCGCCTGCACCAAACCATCTTCCTTAGGCAAAAAGGAACATCCAAAGCGCTGTCTCTTTGATGTCATCTCCCAAAAATTACACCTCCTGGAATGCTTTTATTGTGTGTATGTGTTTGTGCCCGTGAGTGTGTGTGCATGTGTGTGTGTGCGCGCACATGTAAAATGTTCAATCTTCAGTGTGCATGGATCACACTAAGAGCCTTTTAGAGACTTTCAAGGAGTTTGTTACCAATTAAAAGTGAACCACACACCCTCTTATCAAACCATTTGTCAACACTTGACTTAAAGACTGCAGTGAATCTGCTTTCCTTGCAATTAGGGAAAGCATATTGCATAGCCTTCCTACTCTACTATGAAAATCCTTCCACCCATCTATAGTCGTGCTGGTTGGGACAATCACAATGACATGCTCCATGTTTTTTTCTGGTGTCCAAAGTATAATTTCAAAATTTGATTCCCATGGCAGCTGTCAGGGCTATATCTTTTTACATTTATATATTAAGGTAAGATCACCCCTGTCAGTCTGCAGCTAAGTGAAAAAAGGCATAGCCACTTACTCTTGAGTTTGTAACTCAAAGATTTAACATGCATAGTCTGTTTGGTAAACAAGATCTTTACACTTTCCAGTTTCTTAATCTGAATGCAGGAGTAACTGCTGATTGAAATACAGTGCTCTATAACTGGTCTAATAACAGTTTTAAACAGAGGTGTGAGAACCATTACATTCTTAACAATAACATGTGCAGAATACCACTAGTGGTAGAGTAACAATTTCTTATACCTAATGATACATTAGTTTCAGACTTAAAGGATTTGTTAATAATTACTTTAAGATCCCTAACTGTATTAGTTTTCCTCCAAAGAACATTGTGTATAGCACAGGGATAACAAGGGTTGTTTAATCCAAAGAGGATGATTTTTTTTTGTTTTAATTTTACGGCCTTAAATACCATGTTCTTCAATGATACTCATACATAATGTGTGTCTAAATACTCATGTAGCACCCTGTGGTCACTGATGTTAGCTCCAGTAGTCCCTATCTTTGTGTCATAAGAAAATTTACTCATCCAGATATTACTGGCAACAGGAAAGTCTGCCGTAAAGACAGAGAACAGTACAGGTCCCAAAACCGAATCCTGAGACACCCCCAATGAAACCACATTAACCCTGGAAGTTGCTTCAGATATTTTAACACTGAGTTACCCAGAAATATTCTAACTTTTTTGCAAAGTCGGTCATATGAAGTCAGTATGAAGTTTGACTTTTTGAATAGTCTATCTACTGAAGAGGACCCATATATATATATATATATATATATATATATATATATATATCAACACACATTATATATGCACATGTACGCAGTGATACACACACACATACAGTGTGTGTGTGTGTATATGTGTACATATATATATCTATATATATATATATATATATAAATGTATGTATACATACACACACACACACACACACACACACACACACATAAATAAATAAATATATATATATATATATATATATATATATAGATATATAGCTATAGCTATATATATAGATATAGATATCGATATAGATATATGTATGGGTCCCCTTCAGAAGCTCAACTTTTCAGAACATTGAACCTGATATGGCCAAGACCATATGATCAACTTTCCAAAATGTCAAAGCTTCTGAATGGGGATCATGGTACAGTGGGGATTGGAGAATTTATACTTTTCCCCAATGTAGTGCGATCTCGGACTTGGTATGTCTAATATGCAGAGGTTGTGGGGGGTGCAAGAGGGGGCTTGCCTCCCTTGCAAAAACATAGATTTATGCTGTTTTCTGAAGTTCAACTTTCCAAAAAGTTAATCATATGGTCTCAACCATATGAAATTTGACTTTTTGAAAAGTCAAGCTTTTGAATGGGATAATTATATATATTTATATGTATAGGCATTCATATATATATATATATATATATATATATATATATATATATGGGTTCAGATTATTGAATTACCAAAAACTCGAAACCCATATGGTTGAGTCCATATGATTGAGTTTTCGGAAACTCAAAAATCTAAAGTGTATAAAGAAAAGCACACAAAACATAAAGCAATGTTTCTACAGAGGGGCAAGACCCCCTGCAACCCACCACCATCTACTACTTAGATATGCGAACTCCGAGATTGCACTACAGCGAGGACATGGGAAGCCTCCCGTTCTGTGCTTCTGCATACAGCGCGGAATGAGAGATTTCCCTTTTCTTCGCTGTAGTGCGATCTCGGAGTTGGTATATTTAAGTGGGGGGGAGTGCAGGGGGACTCCCCCCCCCCCCTGCAGAAATGTTTTTATGTTTTGTGTGTTTTTTTTATGCATTTTAGATTTTCGAGTGTCCAAAAACTCGATCAGATGGTCTCTACCATATGGGTTTCGAGTGTTTGGTAATTCGATAATCTAAAGTTAATCCATATCTATATAGATATATATATATATATATATATATATATATATATATATATATATATATATATAAAATATATACACATGCAAACTGTACAGGAACACTCATGTTCAGACAGGCAGACAGACACACAGACACATACATGCACACATGCACATGTATGCACTCATGCATGCATGGATGCACACACACACACACTCACATGTGCATACACATTCTCAAATACGAAAAGACAGTTTGACAAACATTGTACATACAAGCACACCTCTGACTCTAGTGTGTATACATCCATACCTGTGTGTGTGTGTTTGTGTGTATGTTTGCTATTGCTTTACTACTACAGAATTTATCCTGATAGTAGTAGCAATTATTATATAATTTTTGCATTCTGTACATTGCGTTATGTTTGAAGTACAATGAGAAATCATCTAATATTTGAAATAATAAGCACCAGTCAATACATTCAGTTAATGAGTATGTATAGAGTAACTGAGTGATCTGTTAAGGCTATCAAACTTCAGATCTCTTGTCACTGTTTCAGTCAAAGCAGTTAGGCAAAGAACAGGCTGAAATCCTCTTAGTTTTTCTGACCAAAGAAGGATATAGTGTGTATATACTTGTTCTTTCCTAAGAAGAATTGAAATTATTGTGCCTGGGTAGATAAAACAAGATCTGCCTTAATGTCTATCATTCCTTGAGCTGTCTAAGTATTAATGGGTGCCCCCTAGTACCGAGGAAATAGTGATATGCTCATAGGCGATTACTAGGCTAACAGGTTAAGACCCCTTACAAAGCCTAGCCAGTAGAATTTGATTTTGCTCGTAACGTGGACCCTAGGAGCAAGAGGATGCCATGGACTTGTGCCTGTGCATTGAATACCTTACAGATTGCCCCCGTCCATAAGGGACATTGGCACTGCCCAGGTGTGAATTAGTGATTCCCCATCCATTGATCCAAACTGTATTTGAAGAGGCCCAGGGAAGGGCTGTACATATTGTGAATAGGAAGCCTGTTCCAAAGATGGGGCAAACTCTGAGACAAACATCTAGTCCCCTGAGGTGTCTTAAGTATTGAAAAGTACCATCTAAAACCAGGGACATGTGTATGATTTCTGGAATTATGTTAACTTTGAGAATGTAGACCAATTCTCAGAAGTGTAATCCTACCATAACCACTCTGTGCATGTTTTTGTACACTTTACCTTTTCAATATTGTGGAAAAAAAAAAACTCCTGGAATGAAGAACCTACATAAAAAAATAGTCAACCAGGTTATTCAAAAAAAAATGTAATAAAATAAGCTATGATAAATATGCCAAGAGCTACTCTTTTCTCAATGCATCATATCTTTCTGACTTTACTCTTGTTTAGTTATACTGATGACATATTGCATAGCTTTCCTTGTAACATTTTAAACTTTTCATTACTGCTAAGACCATCGTTTGAAGTACTGCAGTTCAAGTCCAGCTCTCCAATGTATATTTGATTCTATCATTTTTCAGCCTTGTATTATTTTCTTCTGAATTAGCTTTTTATATAGTATCGTCTCATGTTATCCCTAATGTGCTCTAATTTAATGTATTTTTTGTGTAAGTTTAATTATTATCATTATATGACCATTTATGTTTTTGAAAAAATTTCCCTGGACCATGGCTGGAAAGTGTATACCCATATTATCCACCTATCCCTGTGCACAAATGAAAATAAATGTATATTAATTATTATTTATTTTATTTATTTTTTATTTTACATTTGTTGATCGGGATAGTCCGACTGGATATATGTCCATTTTCAGCAGAGGCCCAGGGAGAAAAGCTCCACATACCAAAAAAGAGACATCACTGAGTGATAAACTCAGGCAGACATGTTTGGAAAAATATAGACAAAGAATACAGGCAGATATCAGTATACACAATGTGCAAACACATCTGATTGGCAAAGGCATATCAGAAAATGTGAACATAAAATACAATCAGATCTCATAATTCACAATGCTTAGATGTTCAAATGCTATGAGGCATAGATACTTGGCTAAACAGCAGGTTGGGTACCAAGACATGTATTAGTGAAGTTGTTAGGTTTAGAACAAGAGCACAGCCAATGAGATGTGAGGTATTTTTTGAGTTCTCTTTTAAGTAGGGGTAGTGAGGTTTCCTTGGTTTTAATTAATATTAATCAAGATATATATATATATATATATATATATATATATATATATATATATATATATATATACACACATACATACATACACATCTATACATCAGGGTAGCTATTAAAGATTAAATATGCCATTTGGGTAGCCATTTGCTCACATCCCTTGAAAAGAAAAGCCCCAAAACTGAAAACTGTCAAAGAAAAAAATTCTTTATTTTCTTAGAAGCTATTCCGGAAAATCAAATAGTATTTCTCCTGGGGAAAAGAGCTCTAACAATATCTATGACAGTATTTGTCATGTCCACAACATTAGAGAAAAATGTTAGAGGAAATGCATTTTTGCCCCTCTGTCAGTATTTTAAATAACTAAAAGAAGCTAACTAAAACTTACAATCCGGAAAAGGCATTTTGTGCTTGTTAAAATTATTCTGAGCCCTTCCAAGCATGGTCTGAAGCACACATTTCAGGGAACTATTGCTATTTTATAAAATTAGTGATGCATGGCTTGGTATAACCAGTGTCTCAGTCAAGCTGTTCAAACAGCCAGTGTGAAACGCTTTGCTATGGTTTCCGGATTAAGTTTAGAAATCCCTGTGAAGAAAACTGCTGCATAAAACAAAAAAAGGCCTGTGTATCACTTGGGCTTCCCAGAACCTGTGCTGCTTCTGTGAGTTTCATCATTCAAGAGCCACTTCTGGTAAAGTAATATGGCAGATATGACAAGGGTGGGGGGACAACTTGGCATACATGCTGCTTCCAGGTGTTGTACATTGTTGTGTTGTTTACTGGAACACTTGTGTTTCTAATTACAGAAGTCATTGCATACGTAACAGGAACGGATTTTCATTATTGTAACAGCTTGCCTGTGACACTTGATAGCATTTCATGTCAGATTCATAACATTTCTTTTTATCCTCATTACTCCTGTTCCTCGGCAGATTTAGAAAATATCTTCTTGTTCTTGTTACTTTATTCATCTTCTGTTGTGTCAGCAATGTGCTGCTATTAACGGAAGCCTTGGAAACAGGAGGAGGTGATAAGATGCCACAGACTGCATCACCGGGGGCCTTTTGGCTAGATGCAATCTGTACGATTGTTAATGGAGTATGTTCTGATGTGAGTACTGATTGGCTTGTGTTCTAACATTGTCACATAACCATAAACAAGCCTGCATTTATCCCTCCAGAAATCCTAGGGATCATAATGTTTGATGTCAGTAGATGGCTATGGAGGGGGAATCCCTGATGTACCTGCATACCATAAATCAGACAGCTTTAATAATTTAGACAGTGACTAAGTGGTTACAACTAGTCTTAAACAGAAACAGGTTTACATACATGGGGCATCTCCATTAAATTGTCTCACTGGCTGATCCAGCTCTGTGCTAGCATCCAACAGTGAACTGTGGGACAGTGTGGAGGTACCGCTGCCTATGAGGGAGACCAGGGCTCCTCTGTCTCTGTCGAAGGTGGTACACTCGATGGCCCCCAACCCATTGAACTACCTTCATGTGCCAGGAGTTCAACTCTTTGTTGGACAGTACATATGAGATCATTGGCCTGTGGTGCACCATATCATACCTGCAGTTGTGAACACAGACCACATTGACATCTGCCATAACATTGTCTCAGGCATGGTCCTGGTAGGCCTAGTCAGCTGCATGCAGGCCAAAGAATCGTTATCCATGGAGATGGAGGGCCTGGAATAGCACCACATTCTCCAGTACTACTGGCAGAAGGACTGTAAACTGAAAGGCATAATAATGTGGCAAGACTGTTGCACTGGGGAGTGTGCAAACATTATAATACTAAAGTAGTTGAAAAACACTGGAAACATGAGCCACAAAGCATCGTAGAAAATGATGAAGTTTACATCACATGGGATTATCCATTACCAACAGTTCAAAAGATAGATGCTAGAAAACCAGATATAGTAGTCCATGAAAAGAAGACAAAAGTAGCATTGCTCATTGAAATCGCCACACCCAGTGACTACAGCGTCTTGCATACAGAGAGACAAAAAGTAATAAAATAACAGGATTTGCAGGCAGAAATGAGAGCAATGTGGAAGAAAGATACCCAGACAGTCCTAACAGTAGTAGGAACAATGAGTCTTATAACAAAGGATCTACAGTCGTGTTGAGATATGTTACAAATACATGTAACTCCTTACGAATTTCAGGAGGAGTCATTACTGGGCACATTGCAGGTGCTGTGAAGAACACATCTGGCTGACATCAAACATTGAAATGATACTAATTTCATGAAGTTTAATCGTACTTTGACTTAGGAATGAGGTCCATTCCCATCATGGTGTTAGAAACCCAAAAAATTTGGAGAAATTAATAAAAGAGTACATTGGCTTATGGGAGGATTCTTGGCAGAAGTCCACAGTGTGATCCTGCTTTTAGGCATCACTGTGTAGGTATGGAAAACAGGAGAATTACCAGCCTTGTTCCAGCATGTCCCTGCAGAATCCTTACACCACCAGTCTCCCCCTCAACATATAGTAGGTTGTTTGTGTGCATGACAGATTTGTATCCACACTCTTTAGTTACTGTCAAGCAGATAGCTTTACTGAGCACAGATTCCCCCACAAAATAATACCTATACCATTACAAATGATCACTGTGACAGTATTGTTTTTGTCAGGGTTAAAATGGTTTTGCAAACCACACATGCATAATGTATCCAACAGTCAACTTGATATACTAACAGTGGTATTAGAATCCCAGCCGAAAGGTGCTCTGAGTTTGTGTTGATGAGTGTGCTTCAGACCATCCAAGTGTTTTATCTTTGCAATGCCCCTCTTAGTACACCTTTCCAGTACACTTACAAATACTGACAAATCTATTTCTTACTATTTCAGCAGATTCAGTAACAGTATAAAGCAGCCTATCTTGAGAAGATTGCATTGTAACATGTAACACATTCTTTGTACAAGCAGAGCTTTAGATTTGTTTGACCATTTCCTCTGTCTCTCAGGTATGGCATAGTTTTTAAATGGGCTGCTATACAGTTACTTCTTTTGTACGGTGAGGCTCTGTGCATGCCATTGCACTTATATTGTACCAGTTCAACTGTCTGGGCATGATGATTATGCTAATTAAGTCTCAATTATTATTGTTTTTGAATCACTCAATTTGCATGATGAGCACACCTGTGCAGTAACTGAGACCTGGTTCAAGGCTCCAGAGAGCACCCTTGCAATACCAGGCTACAACTCTTAACACACTTTTAAACCACCAAACCAGGACCGAAACACTAAAGGTGGAGGAGTGTCCATATTCACCAAGGATATTCACACCACCAGGCTAGTTGCCCAACACAATGTGTCTGAAATTCTCCAGGCGCAACTAACACTAGGTAAGACAGCAATCCAAATTGTAGCTTGCTACAGATCCCCCACCATGCCCCAAGATTCTCACTGCACATTTCTAAACATACTGGAAAATATTAAGATACAACAAAACACCCTAATACTGGGTGATTTCAACTACCCTGCCATTAACTGGGAAAACTACTCGTGTACCAACACCTTTGCCCAATGGTTCTTGGAATTCATAAATTCCAATGCCCTGGATCAACTAATCCATTGTCCCACCAGGGGCTCCAGTATCCTAGACCTGGGCAATACCAACATGGGAAATTGATGCTCCACACCTATGGTCATCCCCTCATTGGTCAGGTCTGACCATAAGCTAATCACCCTTGACATCCATATCCCTTCCCAACCCCCCAGTAAGGAAACCTCCATAAAAAACTTCTCCAAAGCCTACTTCATGCTATTCAAGTCAGAAGTGACAAACTTCATAACACCCATGCAGACAGGAACTGAAAGTTTGACTGCTGAATCCTACACTAAGGCACTGTATGAGCACATCCACTCATGCATGAATCGTGCCATCCCAAATAGAGCCAAGATGCTCTCCTCCAAAAAAAGGAAGCCAATCTGGTGGTCCCCTGCCATAAACAAACTTTACAACAAAAGGAAGAAACTGTTGCAGAAAAGAGGAAAATCCCAGGATGTAAAAAACTCCCTTACCAGCCTCAGTAAGAAGCTGAGATCCCTCATAAAATCCTCCAAAGCTAGTTATGAAAATAAAATTGCCAAAGATTCCAAAGACAACCACAAGGCATTCTATAGCTATGTCAAGAACCTAAATGGCAATGCTCAGATCTGCTCTGAGCTACAACAGAATGGCATTAAATATACTTATCCCAAGGATATTGCCAATATCCTGGCAGATCGATTCAGTGTCTCACCCCCTAAAGGGCCCATCTCACTACCGAAAGATTGCCAAATTCTGGTAATAATGGCCACGCACTCTCCAAAGCTAAGAATACAGCATCCTTGGGACCAGACAATATCCCGGGCTGTGTACTACATGAACTACAAAATGAACTGGCATGTCACCTAAGTGTCATGTTTAATCATAGCCTAATTTCAGGCTTTGTGCCCACTGAGTGGCGCACAGCTACAGTTATCCCACTCCACAAGGAGGGATCCATCTTGGATCTAGGGAACTACCACCCCATCAGTCTGACGAGTCTGATCTGCAAGTCCATGGAACATATTATCATGGAACTTATAAACAAATACATCGGCAACCTTCAAACACTGGACCCCACGCAGTTTGGGTTTGTGAAGGGCTGATCTTGTCTCCTGAACCTGATTGACTTCTTCGAATCAGTCTCCAGAGCTGTGGATGAGGGAAGGTGGTCCACACAGCCTATCTGGACCTCTCCAAGGCCTTCAACACCATCCACCACTCTGGAATCATAGATAAACTTACTAAGCTGTGCTTTAATCCCTATGTCACTCGATGGGGTGCCAACTGGCTTACTGACAGAACCCACACTGTAAAAGTAGCCAACTCCAAATCCAGCTCCAGACAAGTGAAAAGTGGAGGACCTCAGGGTTCAGTCCTGGGACCGTTCTTGTTTGGCATCTACTTCTCTGAAGTACAGGCCAACACTAAGGGACTCTGGCTAACAAGGTTCGCAGATGACTGCAAACTGGGAGCCATTATTGATTCCGCAAATGATGTGGCTATTCTACAAAAGGGCCTTACAGAAACAGATGCTTGGTGCTAGAGCCATGGGCTCAAGCTCAATGCCAAGAAATGTATAGTTATCCCCTTTGGGTAAAAACTTGTACCCATGAATTACCACATAGGTGGCAGTACACTAAACACTGAAAGTTTGATAAGAGACTTAGGGACAAAGGTGGACAGTGGTCTTACCTTCGATAACCACATCGCCACAACAGTCAGGAAATCCTTCTATGTGGCACACCTCATCACTAAGGGCTTTTCATCCAGAAAAAAGGAGGTCATTGTTCCACTGTACTCATCCCTCATTAGACCCATTATAGAATACAATGCCCCATTTGGTATGTGCCTCTCAAGACATCTGCAACAACTGGAAAGGCCGCAGAAATACCTCACTAAAAGAATCACAGGCCTAAAGCAGATGCCCTATGCTGACCATCTAAAAAAACTCCAGCTATACTCTGTCACATATCATCTACTCAGAGGCAATGTCTGCTTAACATACAAGGCCATGTCAAACCCAGAGCTGTTGGACATGCTACACTTAAAGAAATCCCAATTCCTCAGAGCCACACGCTCCAGGGATCTAAATCTTGTCATCACAATTTACAAAACATGCTGGAGGGATAGGTTCCTGACCCAGAGACTCCCCAGACTCTGGAAAAGACTGCCCATACATGTCAAGCAGAGCGCCTCTTTGGCCCTCTTCAAAAGGAACCTTGACAATTGTAATGGAGATAAGAAATTCACCCCGGGGATTATGTCAGTCGCCCTGCTAGACTGGGGTCCAGGGAAGTAAATATTGTGGAAAGAAATAGCCAGGGAATTGTTATGGCTAGGCTTGTATAGCCCTAAGGCTGATAGCCTAGTACCAACCTTTGAACCTGTGAACCTATGCTAACCATCACTCTCAAGTCTCCTCAATGCTGTGCTCACAGCAGGGACACTGTGGGCAGCATTGTGCATGCACAGTCCAGGTCATGCCTCCAGGGAGAATCTGTAAAGTCACATCTAACCATCTTTAAATGTAGTTACTGTAGTGCCTGATTTCTTAACAGCATGCATGGGGATACAGGACTGCCAGTTTTCATACCTTAAAGTGCCATTCTTAAGCACCTGGGGCTGATGTCTGCTCTAGCTCCCCACCTCCACAGCTCTTCATTTGAAGAGCAAAAAAAAGTCCATTCCTAGTATGGACATACATACCAGGTAGCCTGATACATGCCCCCTCCCTTCTGCCCCAGTTCTTCAATAGAGGAACAAAAAAAAATGGTCTGTGATCTGGAGGCTGGTGCTTCTGAAATGCAGGAGCCAACCATCCTACCAGGTCCCATTTCTTTGTCCTGCCCCGAGACTCCTTTCTCAGAGAGAGACAAAAAAAAAGAAGCAAATATTTTTTTTCCTGTTAAACTGTAGCAAACTGCTTACTACAAATGTTGCAAGCAGTCGCAACAGTTTAGACCACACAGGGAGTGCTGCAGCTCTTAGAATTGACCACAAATGCAATACTGGCTTTTAAAAGATGGTATGCAGTAAACATCAATTACAATAAGATGTCCAATTGTTCCCACCTTTTCCATCCTAATCATTTGCAACTGAGGCAGTTGCTCCCCTTCACCCAGCTCTAGCTACCCTACTGGTACTTATATTATGTGAGCCACCATGCATCAAGCGAATGAGCTAACTGCCATAGCTCAAAGGTAGCAGTATGACTTATGAATGTTAGTAGTGCATTTTTGCACATGCAGCCTGCTATATAAAGTGGATTAAAATGGTAAGACTGTGATCCCAGATTGTGAGGATGCCCGTGGGTTTAAGCCTTCCCTTTTGTATTATAATAATGTTTAATTAGCTTTCTGTGCCATTATACTACCTAAAGCATTCTTCTTCTTCTTCTTTCGACTGCTCCTGTTAAGGGTCACCACAGTAGATCATCTGTTTCCATTTCTTCCTGTCCTCTGCATCTTGCTCTGTCACACCAGCCACCTGCATGTCCTCTCTCACCACATCCATAAACCTTATCTTAGGCCTTCCTCTTTTCCTGTTACCTGGCAGCTTCATCCTTAGCATCTTTTTCTCAATATACTCTGCATCCCTCCTCTGCACATGTCCAAACCAATGTAAACTTGCCTCTCTGGCTTTGTCTCCAAACCTTCCAACCTGGGCTGACCCTCTAATATACTTATTCCTAATCCTGTCCACCTTCGTCACACCCAGTGCAAATCTTAACATCTTTAACTCTGCCACATCCAGCTCTGCCTTTTTTGTCAATGCCACTGTCTCCAACCCATATAACATAGCTGGTCTCACTACCCTCTTGTAGACTTTCCCTTTCACTCTTACTGGTACTCGTCTGTCACAAATTACTCCTGACACTCTTCTCCACCCACTCCACCCTGCCTGTACTCTTCTCTTCACCTCTCTTCCACACTCACAATTACTCTGAACTGTTGATCCAGAGTATTTAAACTCATCCACCTTCGCCAACTCTACTCCCTGCATCCTCACCATTCCTCTATCCTCCCTCTCATTCACACACATATATTCTGTCTTAGTCCTGCTGACCTTTATTCCTCTTCTCTCTAGTGCATATCTCCACCTATTCAGGGTCTGTTCCACCTGTTCCCTACTCTCACTAAAGATCACAATGTCATCTGCAAACATCATAGTCCACGGGGACTCCTGCCTGATCTCGTCTGTCAACCTGTCCATCACCATTGCAAATAAGAAAGGGCTCAGAGCTGATCCTTGATGTAATCCCACCTCCACCTTAAACGCATCCATCACTCCCACCGCAGACCTCACCGCTGTCACACTACCCTCGTACATATCCTGTACCACTCTTACATACTTCTCTGACACTCCCGACTTCCTCATACAATACCACACCTCCTCTCTAGGCACCCTGTCATATGTTTTCTCTAAGTCTACAAAGACACAATGCAACTTCTTCTGACCTCTGTACTTCTCCATCAACACTCTCAGAGCAAACATCGCATCTGTAGTGCTCTTTCCTGGCATGAAACCATACTGCTGATCACTAATCATCACCTCCCTTCTTAACCTAGCTTCGACTACTCTTTCCCATAACTTCATGCTCTGACTGATCAATTTAATCCCTCTGTAGTTACTACAGCACTGCACATCACCCTTATTCTTAAAAATCGGTACCAAAACACTTTTTCTCCATTCCTCAGGCATCCTCTCACTTTCCAAGATTTCATTAAACAATCTAGTTAAAATCTCCACTGCCATTTCACCTAAACACCTCCATGCTTCCACAGGTATGTCATCTGGGCCAACAGCCTTTCCATTCTTCATCCTCTTCATAGCTATCCTTACTTCCTCCTTGCTAATCCACTGCACTTCATGATTCACTATCCACACATCATCCAACCTTCTCTCCCTCTCATTCTCTTCATTCATCAGCCCCTCAAAGTACTCTTTCCATCTGCTCAACACACTCTCCTCTCTTGTGAGTACGTTTCCCTCATTATCCTTTACCATCCTTACCTGCTGCACATCTTTACTAGGTCGGTCCCTCTGTATATCCAGTCGGTACAGGTACTTTTCTCCCTCCTTACTTTCCAACCTTTCATACAACTCTTCATACGCCTTAGCCTTCGCCACCTCTCTTTGTCATGCACCTCATCTCCTTATACTCCTGTCGACTTTCTTCATCTCTCTGACAATCCCACTTATTCTTTGCCAACCTCTTTCTCTGTACACTCTCCTGTACTTCCTCATTCCACCACCATGTCTCCTTGTCGTCCTTCCTCTGTCCAGATGTCATACCAAGCACCTTTCTAGCCATCTGCCTTACTAGCTCTGCTGTAGTTACCCAGCTATTTGGTAACTCTTCACTGCCACCCATTGCCTGTCTTAACTCTTCCCTGAACTCCACCTCACAATTACCCTTTTTCAATTTCCACCATTTGATCCTTGGTGCTGCCCTCACACTCTTCCTCCTCTTCTTGATCACCAATGTCATCCTACAGACCACCATCCTATGCTGCCTAACTATGCTTTCCCCTGTCACTACCTTACAGTCTCCAGTCTCCTTCAGAATGACCCTCCTGCACAGGGTATGATCCACCTGTGTGCATCTTCCTCCACTCTTGTATGCCACCCTGTGCTCCTCCCTCTTGTTAAAATATGTATTCACCACAGCCATGTCCATCCTTTTTGCAAAATCCATTACCATCTGACCTTCTGCATTCCTTTGCTTAACACCATACCTACCCATCACTTCCTCATCCCCTCTGTTCCGTTCACCAACATGACCATTGAAATCTGCTCCAATCACCACTCTCTCACCCTTGGGTACAGTCATCACCACTTCATCCAACTCACTCCAAAAGTTTTCTTTCTCATCCATCGCATACCCAACTTGTGGAGTATATACACTAACAACATTCATCATTACACCATCACTTTCCAGCTTCATAAACATCACTCTGTCTGACACTCTTCACCTCCAAAACATTCTTAGCATACTGTTCCTTCAGGATAACCCCTACTCCATTTCTCCTCCCATCCACACCATGATAAAACAATTTGAACCCACCTCCAATACACCTAGCCTTGCTCTCCTTCCATCTGGTCTCTTGCACACACAATATATCAACCTTCCTTCTGTCCATCATATTAGCTAGCTCTCGCCCTATACCAGTCATACTGCCAACATTCAAAGTTCTGAACCTCACTACCACAGTCCTAGCCTTTACCTGTCTTCGGGCATGCCTTACCAGTCTTCTCCTCCTTCGGCCAATCGTAGCCCAATTTCTGCCAGAACCTTGTTGGCTAACAGTACTGGTGGCGGTCGTTATTAACCTGGGCCTCGACCGATCCAGTATGTATATCTGTACTGTTGTCTGCGTGTATGATTTTGCAAAATGTTATGCCGGATGCCCTTCCTGACGCAACCCTCCCCATTTATCCGGGCTTGGGACCAGCACAAAAAATGCACTGGCTTTACACATGGGTAATATATATTTATTTGTTTATTTATTTATTTATTTAATTATTTGTTTGTCTTTGTTGAGCAGGAAAAGCCTGACTGGGCAAAAACCCATTTTTAACAGAGGCCCAGGGAGAAAAGCTCCACATTTAAGTTACATGTGATTGTTTGTTTGTGTCTTTCGGCTTTTCCCAGTTAGGTGTCGCCACAGCGGAACTCCGGTCCGCTAATGATTGGCAGTAGAGTTTTACATGCTGGCTTGCCGGGCCTAATGCGCAACCTTCAATGAAGGAACGCCCGTTCACGCATGTCACCACACAGAAGACGCTCTGACTGAGAATTGAACGGGCAACGTCTAACTGTGAGGCGACAACGCTACCGCAGCACCACCACCACAGTATTTAAGTTACATGTGATATACATTTATAATTGCAGGGTGAAAACATCTGTACATGAGCTTATTCTCATGATATTTAAATATTTCTTATATGAGCATTACATTTTAACAGAAAAAAGAGAGCAATCTGCATAAATTGGCTAATTACTAAATAGAGAAATAACATACAGCAACAATTCATGTATTTATAGCATGGTGGCTGCAGGGAAAAGATCAAACTGTGGTATTTTTGAGTTTAGTAACAATTTATAGATAGACAAGTAGAATGTAGCTTAAAAATGATGAAAGATATGAGAGGAGAAGTTACGGAAATGAGCAGGAAGATAGATGGACAGAGGAGGAAGTGTAGTTAGTGGTGGGGTGTGAGAGCAGGAGGAAGAGTAAGAGTTTAGGAAATCAGTGCAGTATGAGGAGCAATAAGGTACAAAAAGAGTGGGAAGCAAAGCGGCTGCAAGAGGTGGAGAAAAGTAATATGAGTAAAGCTAGCCAGATGAGCAGGAAGAGCAGAGCCATCTTTGGCATATGGTGCTACTTAAGCAAAGTTTTGAAACTATTTAAGTTTTCTGTCTGTTTTAACTGTGTGCGAACAACATTTTAGGGTGGTTGGACATCTGTGTCATGGAAATCCTTGAGAGTACACTTATTTCTCTCCATTGTATGAAGCAGCATCATGACCAGCACCCATTCATATGGTGAGGCCTGTCACCCCCCCCCACCACAGGTGGCAGCAACTGTATCACCACCATCACCACCATCACTAGAAGCACCTAGAACACCCGGGTCCCAGCTTGCCACAGTCACCTCCACACCTCCTACCTTACCTGCCCCACCCACTACAGATAGCCCTGCATTGGATGCTGGGACAGTTGTAACTACCTGTAACAGTGCCAGTGGAGGGGACACCCTTGTCTCCTTTCTGTCACTGGTAGACATCATGAGGGAGATTATTAATAGGAGGTTGGAAGCCTGAACTGGCCAACTGGAGAAATTCCTCTGGTAGTTCATTGAGTTCAGTCCTTGTTCAGCACTGTCTCAACCATCTGAGAAAGGATCCAACAGTGATGGTACCTAAGATGGCAAGCAATCTCCCACTGGGTCACCACTAGCAGAGACTGCAGCTGTGGACACTCCATCCTATTCTCCATACTAATGTCCCCCTCTTTTTTTTGTCCATGCCCACCCTTGTTTGTTGTTCAGTCCTCACCTCAACACTGTCTTCCGTCTGTTTGTCTGATGACTCCTTCACCATTGTGATCCCCCTCCCTCATTATATTACCACTCATTGTGTCAGTCTTTTCTTCCTCACACGTCACACATGCTCATCTAGCTCCTACAAATCACTTATCTTTTGTGATTATACTGTGCACAGCAGGTCGCAAATCACTATCGAAGCCCATGTACAACTAGGTAAAATCGGCACTGTTCATCGTATAGCAAAGATCTAGGCTGTCATGCTCCATACATCCAGCTACTAAGTACAGTCACTAGCATGCACTTGGCTGGCACTAGCCGTGTACATGAGCTGATCACCATTGTGCACCAGTCGGCACGTACAGCGTAGGGTACAGCTGTCAAGATTTGAGGACATCACCTTGCAAAGCATTACAATGCGAACTATACCTGTGGATGATGGACTGGACCCCAAAGATGGTGCCCTGAGGAGTCATTGTTTACTCTCTTATTCTTTCATTCTGGAAGGGTGTAACATGTAAATGATATGTGTGCCCCAAAGCTTTTTATAACAATGTCACTGTAGCCTGTAAATGAAGTGCTGTACACAATACCATTTAGGAAGGTTGTAAGTTTAAGTTCACTAAGGGTTCTTTGCTTTTTGTATCTTATTCTTTTATTTTTTATGTGTGTGACACCCAACTGTTATATGTTTCCCTGAATCTTTTTGTCTCACTGCTACTGTAGCTCAGCCTGTAAATGACATACTCTGCATGATGCAAATGAAGAAGGTTGTGGGTTCAGGTCCCCTTATGGTTATATAACTTTGTCTTTTTCATTCTGCAAGTGTGACACTAAGCTGCTTTGTGCTTTCCTGAAGCCTTTATCTCACAGCTGCTGTCATAGCAAAGGCCTGTAAGTGATGTGCCTTAGACAATACATAAAAAGACAGTTATGTGTTCAAATTGTATAGATGCATATGGTTCTTAAAGTAGGGTGGTTATTTCCTGAAATGTATATTGCAGTACAGGTAAAGTAGTCAAATTCTGCTGATGCTGTACCTGCATTTGCTCAATATAATTATACTTTTCTCTCCTCAACCCAAGTATTTGTTGTTTTATGTTTTTTTTTTTTTTTTTTTTTTTAAGTTTCAGTTAGTTGACATTTATATACTGTAAAATCCAAATCAGAACCCTGCTACCATCCAGGCCTGTCACAGCACCACAAGCAACAGCTGCATCACAACCCGTGGTGTAACCCACTGCCACATTCACCTCCACCTGCTCCCTGGCAGCAACATTGTCTTTTCTTTGGGTGTCTCTGATGTCACCTTGTTCATTATTGCTGACTTATCCCTGATTGTGTCCTCACCTCACTTTGCAGTCTTGCAAGTGTTATATGTTCATTTGTGTAGCCCAACTACCTGCTCTACCATCCAAGCTTGTCTGTAATTCCGCTAATCCCTTCCACAAGTTATCGCTATGTGCATGTGTATATATGTATCACTGGAAGAAACAATAGCTCAGCATGTAAGCCTCATGATTCTGTGAGGCTGCCACATGAGTTCTTTCTCTAGCTGAAGCTGTGCATGCAAGATCATGACAAGCTGCTCACACTTCCCTGCAGCTGCACCATGCTCCTGCATGGTCTTTCCATAGTCCCTGCTGCAGCTGACCAGAATATTCAGTGAGCTGCTCATTCTGCAAGCTTATCTTGCCACATTTGTTGTTAATGAGCATTCAGGTTAGTCGCATATGCAAAATAGAGGAGGGCTGGCCACTATCACAGCTGTGTTTCTGAATTTCAGGGATTGTCTTACATTGGTCATGAAAATATCACTTCAATCACTTCAGTATCTGTAAAAGCAGATGAAACAAGTGATGATGGAAATAAAATGTTCGGCAAAATGAACATGTACTAATTTAGTTTGTTATTCAAGACTTTTTATTGGTTGTAATTCATACATACACATAACTCATATAAATCCAGTTTATATCAAATATTACTATTTCTTGTCATTTTAAGTACAAAATGAAATATAATACAATCATTTTTATAATTAACAACATGTCTCTCTTCACTCTAAATAACTATATTTACATAAGTCTACAGTCAAGTATGAAATTGTGCATTATAAATTGTCCTGGAATTTCTTATGTCGCTGTTGGGTATTTATTAAGATGAGAGTTTATCTTTTCTATTTAAACTTTTAATTTTTTTAGAAATCACACTCTTCTTTGGTAGTCTCTTTTTTTTTTTTTAATAATGATTTGTTTCCACTGTGCTTAATATAAGGACATTAAACAACACCAATTCATTAGTCAAAGTAAAGTAATCTTATTAGAAAGCTTGTAATAATTAACTGTCCCCAATATTCCTATAATAATGTGTACCCATATATAACGTGCTTCCAATCAGCTTTACGTTCTATTTTGTATGTCCAATATAATACATTATATTATTTACTTATTTTTGCAGTCGAATTTGTGGTATAGAAGTCTCTTTTGCAAACATTTCCATGTGAATACTTTCCAATACTGAGCTAATGAAGTCCTGCCTACAGATTTCAAAGACAATTTTTTATTATCCTGTGTCATATCAAAATATTCACTTATGGATATAAAATTTCATAATCTATCATTTCATTTAGTACTTCTTTGCTTCTTATTCAGATCTTATATACATCTGATAATACTGAAGTATTAGATTTGTGTTTATAAATAATTTGACACAAGTATGCAATAATCTTTGGAATTTATTGTCTTATTAAAATTTATTCCAATTAATATGTCTTTTGTTTGTTTCCTTTTAGCTTGAATCATATTCAATCTTCCTGCTCCAAATTGTACTCAAATTTACGTTTCTCCATATCTTTTCATTTAGTGTCATGAAAGCAGTTATACCATCCCATAATATTTTTTACTTCTGCTGTCATTTTTTATTTTTATTTTATTTTTTGAGTTTTCAATAAGTCCTTTAGTAATGCAAAAAGGTGTAAACAGGATGTACCACTTTTTAAAATCTATCTGTCTATAAATAAAGTTCTTTTAAACTGTTAAGAATGTTATTAACATAATGAGAACTCGCTGGGGAGGTGACATTGTATTGTAAATAATTACAAAGAATTAACCATATTTTGTTTTGTATGATCTCTAATGTATCTGCTAAAACTTTACATTTATTTGAATTGAAGGTTGATGTCTGCAGCTCTTTCCTGTTTGTTGAATAGTTATCATCAAAGCAATATGTTATGACTTTGATGGATGTTGTTACAGCACATATTTCTATATCTGGTATTTAATTCCTTCATCATCCCAAATTTGTGTATGGTGTTTGCATGTTACTCTTGTTCATGTGGGATATCATAAGAACTTCAAAGAGTTATTAAAGCTTTTTTTTTTAATGAGAGTTACTTGTTATAAATGATGTTGTTTGTACTATTTAAGTAGTATATGGAGTTTTTCATCAAAATATGGTAAGAGTGTACAAAAAAGGTTTCTGGATTTCATAGAGATGAAACTTATTGTACTGAAACTTTCTACTAAGGCAATTAGAACAATATTAGGTACACCTATAAAATTAAAATGTGTGTGTGTGTGTGTGTGTGTGTGTGTGTGTGTGTGTGTGTGTGTGTGTGTGTGTGTGTGTGTGTGCGTGTGTATGTATAATATAGATGAAGATAATTACTTGCTTTATCTTGCTGGCTCAGAAAAACAAGAGGTTTTACTCAATAAGCTCTTGAAGCTGGGACTGTACTAGAATATCTGTCTGACCAGCCTAATGTCTATCCAGATAGAATGGTTACACCTTTCTAGTGAGGGTAGTATTTAAATCCAAACATATACTACCTTCCTGTTCTCTCATTTGTTCAATTCAATATAAACTAGTCAGTGTCAGTGTTGCAAAAGATAGGACACTTGGTTTTGGTGCAGAAGGCTGTGGGTTCACTTCCCACACCAGGTAGACTGATTCCTGACACTGCAGTGCAGCATACGGAAGGGAGAGGGGTGCAGCACTCCTGAGTGTGCTGTCCTTTGGATGAGATGTTAAACCAAAGCCCCATCTACCTGAGTTGGTGGTAGATCAGATGGATGTAAAAGATCCCACAGCACCTATCAAAAAGAGGATGCATGGCCAAATTTTGCTTAGTCACACATATACTGCCTCAGGTCTGCCCTGAAAAAAGGCCACCATCCTAGTTGGACTAAGCCAGTCAATAAAGATTAAATAACTATATGAATAAAATAAATAGTGAAATGTAACAAGTTTACAGTAGTCCACATAACAAATACTGCATACTATAAAAACAACTATTGGGCATGTTCATGTATGTACACACATCATGGGACCCATGCATAAAATGATGTGGACACTGTGTGTTGTGATCCTTCCTTAACCAACACCTCTGGTCTGAATAAATTATTTGTGTCTTCAGTGAAGAAAAGGAACAAAGTTTGTGTATTGGAAAGGAAGGAGGAGAAGTTGAGAATTTGACTGACAGAATCAATGGCCATGGAAAACAGAGAAAGAGCTACTTACATTCATGGACAATAAGGTAAAGAGAAGCAAATGAAATACTTCCCAGAATCCTTATGTTGACCAGAGTACAAACAGAGTCTGAACAAAACGGTTAAACAGATTTTGATCAGAAGAGAGATTCCTGAGGACTAGAAATGGGCTAATGTTGTTCCACATCACAAGGGAGCACCAATGGCAATCTGGGATATTTTCCACTGATGAGTCTAACCTCAGAAGTAGAGATAATCATGGAAGAATACTGAAAAAAAAGACTTGCCAGATTTTTGAAGTGCAATAACTTAGGACATGAGCCTAATGTAGCCCTACAAATGGGTTATGATAATGTTATATGGGGGTATGCCAGGTGATACACTGGCTTTAATACTGTTTAATAAAAATGAAAATAATTAAGTACACAAATCTGAATCTTGTCGAACTCCTGATGAGGAAAATCTGTAAAAAGAAAAATTGTTCCAAGTCAAGTCCCATAATGTCTATGTATTAAATAAAATGTGCACCAACTCCAACAATTTTGAACCAGTATACGCCTTAGATCATTCTCAGTATCTCAGTGTTATCGATCCAGTCAAACCCTACAGAAAATCTAAAGTTGCAGCAATAGAAATATCACCCTTATCGTATTCTCATTCAATGGCTCAAGAGAAGAAATGGTAGTTTCATGCTAATGTTCCTGCCAGTGATGGCACTTGGACAAGAAGCTAAACCAGTCTAGAAAGTCTGAAAAATGTAGACTACTTGAACAAAGACCATGGAGAAGGGTGACTATGGAGACGTAGTCTAGTAACTGACCATTACTAACCAACAGAAGACGGACATTTATCTAAGGCACAATGACTTGAATCTTATTGTTTTGAGAACTGTGTTTTGGAAAATATATTTTTCTTTTCTCAATTTTCAAGATAGGTAAGGGAAGAAAATGCAATGTCACTTTTCTCCATTGCACAATCCTACTTGTATTATCACTGGTTTAGGAACTTTCATGTATTTCATGATCCATAAATCCCTGCAACACCAAATCAAGGAGGGCAAAATCTGCCATAGCGTATGCTGTATTGATCTTGCTGATGGATACCCTCCTGTATGTGGATTCATTGGACAACAATTTGAACATTCTTGTTGAATAATTAAAACTCTCCATAATGACCACCCCATCCCCTTTATCCGGCTTTGACTCTAAGGCTTTTATCACAAATAGGCACATTTAAAAAAAAAAACATCTTTCTTCCTTAGTCAAATTGTCCAGATAGTGAGATTTCTGTTTGTGAATGATTCTAAATTACTCTTCAGATATCTTCTCAAACACCAAAGTCCATGGTTTGGGGGTGGCAAAAAAGTACTCTTTCTTTCAACTAACATTAACCAATCGGACATACTCTCCATTTTGTCATAAGAAATTATTTTAGGTTTAAATTCCTAACAACTTTAATTGAATCATAGCAGCAACAATGTCAAGTTTAAAATTAAGTATAAAGTTAAACACCTTCTTAAAAATGGATAAACAAGAGTCAGAACAAGGAACACTGGACAAATTGCAAACCTTGAAAGAGCCAAAGGCTCTTGTACCAAAACTTGCATCACACCCACAAGAGCAATTCACCATCTCCTGTTCCGACCCATGCCACAATGATTCACAAAATTGTTGTTGTGTTGGGATTTGTAATTGGTGTCAGAACCATGGTTCTCATTTGGTTGATGGTTTGCCAGATTCTTAGACCATTTGATCTGGGGTTGGTCTAAAAAAGAAACTCCTTGCTTGTCATCTGAACAAAAGCCCTCACCCATGTGGTTTAAATGGTCCCAGGATGTGTTCACCTGCATAAACCGTTACAGTCCAGGTACAAGATAGACTCTTCCTTCTTCATAATTGCATTGGTCCCCTTCCAATTTATGAACTTTACATGCCCTATTACTTTCTATAGTCTTGTCATTTTTACTAAATAAGGCCTTATAATCAGCTTTATAAGATAAAAACAGTAAATCATTACAAATAGATGCATTTAAGGATTTGATTTCAGTGTTTAGGGCACTGATTATTTTCTTTAATTAACAAATCTAATAACTTAAGGCCAGTGTCATTAAATAAATTTACCAGTTCATTGTAGATGGACAAATTGACTTCCAGTCCATTGGGACATTTCCAGACTTACAATCCCTTTGGGGCATGCTTTGTTCACATGCATTCTGCCAAATTGTAGATTCCTAAACTTTAGAAGCTTGTTCTTGAATTCATCAAGTTGTGACCTTAGTTACATGGAACGGCACCAAAAGAAAACTGAAGAGTGAAAAGCCAAGATCCCAAGTTGACCTTTGGACCTAATCATGTGTTAATAGATACTCTGGGAGGGGAACAGATGTTGCCAACAATACTTGCATAACTCTGCAGTTGTTCCACCTGACTAAATAAATCAAAACTGCTATGCCCCATTCCATTGGGTGAACCAGAACTAGTGTCATGATTACACTCACACAAAGGGGTAACAAACATAGCAATTTGTTGCAATAAAACAGTCAGTTTACCAGGTAAACCCGTATATTGCATGTGAACCAAACAACCAGCATAGGAAGCCATTACTCATGGAATTCCAACTGTACAAGGAAACCAGAAACCATGAAAAGCACACAAATATGACCAAAAACAAAAAAATGGAATTGACACAAAGGTGTCTCCCACACTTAAAATATTAAAACAACATACCTGCCAGACTAAACACGTTTGTCCTTAAACATTCAAAAAGGACTTCATCAGAATAATTTAATTATATTAATCACACTGTTAAAATAGTGGTAATGAACCAATTGTGGCAATCCATTTACCAACTCATAAATAGGTTCAGAGGTAGTTACTGAGCTGTTGATCTGAAGGTCTTTATAAGCCAATGTATCTGTACCCAATGTAGTACTAGGGAAGTCCAATGTAAAGGATCTTGCCTAAACTTGAGATCTTAGTTAGCAATGACTGCCCATATCTATGAGGGTCATAGGTGAAATCCCCAGCAGGAATTTACGGTTTTCCATCCAGTCATCCAAGCTATGCTTAAACAGGGTCATAGAGAGACTTTGTTTGGTGTGAACTGGTAGCCTATTCCAGAGGAGTGGCAAACTCTGAGAGACATATCTGTCTCTCCAGCAGGCCCTATTTATGTCGCAGGCCAGGTTAAGGTCCCTGGAACAGGTAACCCTTATCCCATTTAACTTGCAAATGTGCAGCATTTCTATTGGGTTGGGTTTCGAGATTACTCTGTAGGCCAAGCACAAGTCTCCTGTAAGTAGTCTGTACTCTGCTGAGTACAGTAACAGTGACTTAAGTCTGTCAAAGTGAGGCATGCTGGAGTCCCTGACTTTTCTTGGTTAAAAATCTCTAATGTCTCGGGTTGCTGCAGGTGCCTGGTAAGATACATATGAAAGGGAGCATTGTACTCAATTATTGGCCTGATGAGGGTCGAGTACAGGGTTGTTATAACCTGTTTCACTCTTGAGGCAATGTCTTTGCTAATGAGGTGTGTAACACAGAATGCCTTCCTTGGTTTACTATTGAAATGTCGAACGGCACTACATCGACTGTACTATAGTCGAACACGGAAGTTCAAAAATAGTAATGTTGATGACAAAAAAACAATCTAGGACTGTGTTTTAATAAGGGTCGAGGTAGGGGAGATGTTTGTAGTTCTGAATAATACTGAACACCTACCTCGACCCATGTTAAAACCATTCCTAGATTGTTTTTTTGATGTCGACAGTTATTTTCGAACTTCCGTGTTCGACTATAGTACAGTCGATGTAGTGCCGGTCGACATTTCAATAGTAAACCACCTTCCTTACCACAATAGACACATGGTGGTCAAAGTTTAGGTTACAGTCAACTTGTGTTCCCAAGTGTCTCACTACTAAGTTGTCATTTAGGGTATTATTATTTATATGACAGTCTGCAGGGATATTGCTTTTATTGAAGGGGATGATAATGCATGTTTTTGCATTGAGTTTGAGTCCATGGCTGTGACACCAATCATTGGTTTGTGTAAGTCCTCTTGAAGTATACTGACATAATTTGGGGATTCAATGATTGCACCTAATTTGCAGTTGTCAGGAAACTTAGTCAGCCACAGCCCCTCTGTTTTGAACTGAACTTCTGAGAAATATATTCCAAACAATAGGGGGCCCAGCACTGACCCCTGTGGAACCCTACTGGTGGCAAGTCTGCTGGTTGAGGTAAAGTCCCCAACTTTAACTGAGTGTGATATGTTCGTGAGCCAGTTAGCAACCCACCTGATTAACATGAGGGTTAATATTCAACTGGGGGAGTTAATCAATGATGCCCGAATGTGGGATCGTGTTGAAGGCCTTGGCTACATCAGGGTAGGCTGTATGCACACATCTGACTTTGTCTATGGCTCTGGTGACATTTTTGAAGAAGTTAACCAGGTTTAACAGGCATGATCTGCCTTTGACAAAATCAAACTGCATCGGATCAAGGGTTTGGAGATCACCTGTATCCTTACTTATACAGTCCATGATGATTTTTGTGATGACCTCTCTACTCCTGGTCAGAAATCAAAGGGCCTCAGTCCTCATAACAGATACCAGTAAAACACAGTCACTAAAAGCAGGAATGTATTTACACAGTATTTTCAAATGCAGCTCTCTGCATCAAGCATGGTTTCCCCCAAGAGCACACAAGGAGCACACTCCAGACCTGGGACTGGACTCTTTGTCTCTTCAGATCCCAAACAAGGCTCACTTTGGAGCACTGTGTCCCAGTTTCAAGTAGCTGGCACACCCACACCTGGGTATTTGATTTTCACACACACACTCCTGGGAAAGGCTGGTACAGATGTACTAGATGTACCCCTTCTGCCCAGACTATATGGTAACCATACTGCCACCAGTCAACTACTCTAAGGCTCTACCAAGGGTATCCAATTATACTGAGTATAATCAATACTAATATAAATGGTATAGTGTAACCAAAGCAGCAAGGCTTTTCGGAGTGGCCAAGGCAGCACTAAAATAAGCACAAGTATTCTCAAGATGTTAAACATATTCTCTAAAAGACCAGCCATAATGAAAGGTATAAACATATTTAATAATAAATAATAAAATAGAAAACATGAGAATACTAAATATCTCAGTACAATAAACACCAGAGTTTCAATCACAGGCAAAATAAAAATAACACAGACAGATTCAGACAGATGCAGAAAGACACTACTTAACTAATCTCAGTGTATTTTCTGATTGTCTAAAGAATAACTGTTCCCTAGCTAACTTAATTAATACAACAAGGCAAGATTAGATGCTGAGATGCTTACCTCCACAAGGCAATGTGATGAGCTTCAAACTAAAATTAAACTCGACTCACCTCAACTAACTGTGATAACTGACATAGATCTTTATGTCAGGTTCCAAAGGAAAACTAAACAAAACAGCTACTGTTTGAGTTCCACTTCCATCGTCTCAGTGCTGGTTATAGAATGACATCATATTTGATCACCTGACTTTGGTACAATACATACTCAGAGCTTTGCTAAGATCTGATGCAGTATCTGAAAGCTATAGACAATTTCAAAAACTTCTACTGTTCCCTTCCAGAATTCTTTGTTTAAACATAAACATTTAATCAGCTATAATCAGTGTGATAGTCAATTGACACAAAACTATCTACAAAACTCCAGCCAACCACACTGGCACATATTACACATGCACTGCCTCCTCTCCCTGGCACAGATGGCAATATAATACCTCACATTATCATAATTCATTCCATGCCTTACAGATAAGGTGGTTAAACTTATGGGTCTGTAGTTCCCAGGGTCTGTTACTGTACCCCCTTTATGAAGGGGGTGACAGTTGTTATTTTCTATTCAGCAGGGACAAAACCAGTACTCAGGCTGTGGGTGAAGAGAGTACCTAATGGAGTTGCTAACTCATGTTTTAGACAATTTAAAATGCAACCTGGAATGCCATCCAGTCCCATAGAGGCTATGCTTTTGGCTTTGGAGAAAGCATTAATGACTTGCTCTTTGGATATGCAAGGTGGGGGAGATGTATAGGGAATGCTTTTTGGAATGTTTGGAGAGAACAGCGGGGTGAAATTTTCACTAAGCCTGTCAGCTAATAGTTCACTATATTCACAGGATCAATGAGTGTGATGTCATCCATAGCTGATTCAGCACATGTCTGGGTCCTACCTTTCAGGTTACAGATATAGCTGAAGAATGCCTTATGGTTATCCTTAGCTATGGTTGCTATTTTTTCAAAGTTGTCCCTAAAGGATTTAACAAGTTGTCTTATTTGTTTGTTCAAGCAGAGGAGGGTGTTCTTCCAGTACTCAGACCTCTCTTTTTTATTCTTAGACAGCAACCTCTTCATCTTTTTGTATAACTTATTAATGCTAGATGTCCACCAGGGAGTTTTTTCTTGACTATCTTCTTTTGATGCTATCAGGTACAGGTGTGTCAATACATTTGTATATGTGTTTGTATAGGGCATTTGTGTATACTTTAATGTAGTTGTTAATGCCATCTGTGGGAACAAGAGCTTGGAAATTATATATGCTCTCCACAGTTACTTAAACTTGGAGAAACTCCATGGAGTTTTCCTGTCTAACCAGTCTAGAGGTGTATATATCTTTGATGAAGATATAGACTCCTCCTCCTTTGGATCTCACACATTCATTTTGCGGTCTGAAAGTGTGGAAGGCATTGTAGCCTTGCAAAGCCAGAGTACTCTCTGTGGTCTGATCCAAGTTTCTGTGAATGCACAGATGTCAACATCCTCCAGAGTGAGGAGTGCTTTCCGAGAGTGCAGTTTCTGATTTAAATTCCTAGCGTTTAGCACCATAACCTTTAATTTATTTGAGAGTGATATTTTCACATTGGAAATTTTGTTCTTGAGATCTTGCCTAAAAAAGGCACTATGGGAAGGCAAGTGCCTTAGCCAGTAACCGAAAGCATAGAGGTGACAGGTGAAGACCATCTCTGGCAAACTGGATCACCACAGAATGACACCAGAAACTAAGCTAATTGTTGAAGTCAATTATGTTTTGTTTATATTGTGGTATCATCCTAGGTGAGGGTAGAATGCTGCTCAAGGCTAGGGACATACCTGCCTGGGACACACATTTACAGAGCTCAATCATGTCTCTCTTCATATAGCAGTGAGGTACATCTCATGTCATTCACACCCAACATGAACTATGACAGAGTCATAACGGTATTTGTTGTTGAGAGACTTGAGTGCATGTGTGATCTGATGGATCTTGGCACCGGATAGAGAGCTGACCGTAACCTTCTTCTTGTCCAGCCTGGTAAGTGGGACATCTGTGTGTCACACAATGGAGACACCTATGACTAAAAAAATTTGGTTTAGATGTGCTTTGCCTTAGGGGGCTTATTTGGTGAGACACTGGTGCTTGTGTTTTTATGTGTATTGAGTGCTGTAGGTGCAGTATTAGGTGTAGCATGTTTGTGTTTGGAAGGTCACTGGTGTTTAGGTAGGTTTCTGGTGAGTACTTCCGTATATGATGCTTTGTGTTGAGTGCATGGTTTGCGTAGGAGGTGTAGTATGTGAGCTGACAACCTATTCAATGTTGCTGTTCTGTGCAAGAGAGAGCAAGCATTCCAGATTCTTAGTGTAGAAACTTGTGTGACATATCAGTAGAGGGTTGTCGGTGTACATGAGGCAGTTACTACACTGCCTCAAGATAGCCATGTCAATCAGGCAGGTAGGAGAAATGGAGAGAAACTGACCAGCCATAATGCTATTTTAAATCCTGTTTTCACAGTGGGGAGAGAAAATGGAGGGGTGTGGTATAACTGGGTGCTCTAAACAGGTTCTATACTAATGGGGTGCTCTGTAAAGTTTATATACTACTGGGGGGTTCTCTAAATGATAAGAGACTATAAAGTTGTTAGTTTTGGGACTGTTAAAAGGGCAAAAGTGCAGCTGAGGTGCTCTCTGAGCAGCTAATTGATATTTAAGGACTCCTGAGCTGGATCATGGGGCAGCTACTAAGGGAAAATTTATCTACTGAAGTTTTTGCATCTATAACAGCCAGTGGTTACCCCCACTGCACAGTAGTGCGTGACTGTACATGAAGATGTGCTATGTATAAACAGATGAAAACAGCAGAGCAGTGCCTGTTTGCCTAACTCTGTGGAGCTGTGTTAAAACAAGTGCAAACCCGTGCAAATGTGGGGCTTATGTAGCAACAGTGAGCAAATTGAATTAAACAATTTAACCAATAAAAAAGTTGAAAACTGAGCCCTATGTCAGCAACCTTCAATCAGATGAGTCCCAACTGCACTCTCTTGCCACAAGGCGTCTTAGGGGGCCCTCTCTGACAAAAGATAACCTGGTTTATTGCTCAATTTAACAAACAGAAACAGATTCAGCAGGTCTGAATCTAGTCTATGCTACATCAGACAAAATGTGCAACAAATCAGCAAGAACAGTTTTAAAAATCAGCTATATAGCAAAAATACAGATTAAAAGTGCAAAATACAGTATAAAATTGTACTTATGGTTAGCAGACTGCAACAGATTCCTTGGATCGCACGCATGAATACAGCAGAGTAGTGGCTGGTTGCCTAACTCTGTGAAGCTGTGTTAAAACAGTGCAGTAAATAATTAATTAATATATACACAACTCAACCCTTAAAAGAAAATGACTTAATAAATGCATTTTATTATAAGAATTAAAGAAAATTTCCATACATAAAATATAATTAATCACAATAATATACCATAAACTTCATGATATCACAATGCAATTTAATATAACAAAATACTTAAAGTGCATAAAAGTCAGGAAACATTAGCTTTCCTGTTGAAAATGTTCATAACTGATAAATAATCATTTGGGCCTGAGTGTGCAGAGGCATTAAGCATCAACTGCCATAGCAACTCTTTAAACTCAAGTAGGGTTTCAAAATCCCCCCCCCCCCCGAGTCAAATAACAAAGCAGGTAAACTTCTTAAAACTAGGACATATGGACTGGTATCTATTAAGAGCATTAGCAGATTTATTCTTTTTATATCATACATGTGTTCTCTGATTCTTTCTTTCAAATTCCTGTTAGTTTTACCCATGTAGAATGCATCATATGAAGTACAACTCGTAAGGTTAACACGTGTGTCATATTACATTTGCACCCACTAGGGCAGGAAATGGTTCTGTCAAAACCACAATGTATCGTCCTTTGTGTATAAATCTACAGAACTTACAGCAACCACATTTTCTCATAACACACTGCTTAAAATCACCATTCACTTTAGGGACATTACACTCTAACATATTTAATATTTCTCCCCTTACTAAACACAATAGTTGGGGTGAAACCCAACGTCCTTTTCACCTCAGCAGAAAAAATTAAGTTCCAATTCATTTTCACAGACCTAATATATCTGTGAATATCCCTTCTATAAGGAATCGTGAAAACATTGGTTGAGGTACTAACACTGGATGTCCTCACCTTTAACCCACTATCATCCATGAAATTGCCACTAAAAAGTTTGATACTTAATATGGATGCAAACCTGTCCTGCTGTGAACTAGAAATTTTGGCTTTTACATCCCTTAAAAGTTCTGCAGGGTAACCCTTGTCCAAAAACATGCAAATTAAATGATGATTTTCTTAAACACTGTATCATCAGATACCAATCTTGAGAGGAGCACCATCTGACCTTTAATAATGGGCATGTTCTGTTGGGGGGGGTGTCAACTACTGTACTATAGGTAAGAACTGGAAAAAGTTTATTTTGTATAAATATTAGAGGTGTAACCATGGTGGCATGCCATAATTGGTTGAGTACCACTATTTTAACAGTGTGATTAGTGTAATAAGTCCTTTTTGAATGTTTAAGGACAAAAGCGCTTAGCCTGGCAGGTGTGTTTTAATAAATTTAAGTGTGGCAGACGTCTTCATGTCAATTCCATTTTTTGTTCTTGGTTAGGTTTGTGTGCTTTTTGTAGATAAAGCACTATTTGTTTGTTTGTTTTTTTGTTTTGTTTTTTTTTTAATTCTTAGCAACTTTTATGTGATCTGGGCAAATGCATCGTGTTCAGTCCTAGGCTCATGACCTCAACTCCATCTTCAGAAAAGGAATTAATATTGTGGGAATACTGGATTAATGCTGTTTCCATTTGTGGAAGAACTCCCTGCAAAACTAAAGAACTGAAAATGACAAATAGGGTAATCTAAGAAATCAAAACCATCTTGAACTAAGTAAAGTGTTTAATTGTAGAGGATAGAAAAAATATCTTTCAGTCTTGGAGAAAGACCATTCAAATGCATTTTAACAGGTCTCCCAGCTTTCATGAAGATGTATTAGTATCATTTGCCACATAGGTAATAAAAACTGAATGAGAATGTCTGCAATAGCATATGAGTGTGATAAAAATCTTTTTATTCTGCTAATGTGAAATATGGGATGGAAACACATTGCATACATTTCTTAAAATAGTCAGAATCAAAAGATCTGTTATTTGAAATGAGCAGAAGATACTGCATCCAGAAATAATGTTACATAACATGCACTGTACACAGTGATGCAATTAATCACTGACAGTTGTACAGTAGGAAGAGGCAATCACCCCTCATGTAAAAACATATAAACACATACAATACTGCAAGAGCCTAAACTGTCTCACCTTTCATGTATGCATTTATTTAGTTATTATTTGGTAATTGAGTAGCCAGGCTGGTCCAGAGACCCTTGACAGACACTAATTGGGTGCAGAGGTAAAAGTTCACTTGATATGAAGTAGAATAAGATCAGAGTTATGATAACATAAACATTATTTGCTGGATAAATAAAGACATAGTTCGATAGGTACAATGACTGAACTTTTACGGACAGTAACAATGAGTAACGTTTACATTACCGCGGGTCTGTAACAACTGAAGGAATTAACACGCATTAGACCTACATACGTACCAACAGGGTACACAAAATAAACAAATAATATATACAATATATAAAATAATAATGACACAGCATAGAAATTACTATTAAATGGTGCCATGCAAGCTCCCATCTCACATAGAAAGTTTCAAGCTGCAAAAAGGTAAGAATAACATTGTGTATGTTCTCTAGATGAAACATCATCATTTCAAGTTATACTATTAATATACGGAAACAGACTTCTCAAGACTTAATAAACAACTACTTGAACTTACAGTTTTAAAAGTAAAAAAATAATTTTGAGAAGTGAATTTGTCTTACCAGCCACCAACTTGTTGAAGAAGAATTCTTACCAGTGTTACCATGCAGCACTATACCATGCTGTGACAGAGCGCACACAGCCTTCCACTGTGGTCATAACCACACAAGTGCACTGGTGTGCTCATGAAGAAATGTGCCACGCCATCTTGTAGCCCACACACCACCACCGTCCTATCATACAGTTAGGTAGGTGCACACAACTATGCCTCTACAGTGCTATACCATGCAACCTGCACAGTACTGTACCATAGACTTGAAAATGCCCACAGGCATTATGGCATTGTACAGATTGTACCCCATGAAAAGTTCCACAAGTACCCAGCACTGTGACCATGATGAAAAACACCATGATGTCTGTCAGCCCGCATCAAGCCCTGCCATGGACATGCTCACAGATGTGCCCATATAGTGTTATAGCATGGCATTGTGCAACTCTGACACCACTGCACCACAGACGTGGTCAAACAGGCACCCACAGATGTGTCTTCACAGTAGTATATGTCATTACCAGGCTACAAAACTCCCTTCTATGCACATCCACACCACATAATATCCTGCTGAGTCCACAACATTCTTGTTCAGTAAAAATAATTCCTGTTATGCAGTTCTGTTTTGTCATTTGTTACATGTACACAAAGAGAAAAGAGTTTTAAACATTGCATGTTCTATAATGTTGTTGTTGTGTCTTTCGGCTTATCCAGGTTAGGGGTCGCCACAGTGGAACTCCGGTCTGCTAATGTTTGGTAGTGGATTTTTACATGCCGAGATACCAGCCCTGATGCACAACCTTCAACGAAGGTACATCCATTCATGCATGCCTCCACACAGAAGATGCTCTAGCTGAGAATCGAACGGGACAAAGTCTTGCTGTGAGGTGACAACGCTACCGCAGCACCACTACCGCGGGTATTGCATGTTCTATAATATGTAATATGATAGATGCCAAACACTGACAAAAACAGTGAACACTCACTAATATCATGCAGCCAGTCAGCTGTTTTTCTTTTACACAAGTACTGGGCACACTAATGTTCTGTGCTTGAGATATCCAAATAGTTTCCCCCATATTACTTACCCATGTATGGCATCCTGTTAGCCATGCACAGTAACTCAGCAATGTTCTACTGGATCCCAGTCCAAATGAGATCAAATCACTATGAGCCAAAAAGCTAAAGATGGTATGGGGAGACACCTCCCCACAAATATCTTTGGCTCTCTTCTCCTCAATGGCTTTGAATTTTTTTCTACATAGTTAAATCATCTCACTCTTATGCTTCTTAGTTTTATGGGCAGTGAAAATAAATATCTTTGTGCTTGACCATAAGCCCTGCAGGGCATTGGTTTCCATTGCTGTCGGTTATCTGACATCATGTGTTGATGTGTGTTGTTTTTTTTTTTTTTTTTTTAGTAGTAGTATTGCATTGTGCCTTGGGCATGGTTTAGAAACCAAATTCTTAAGGATAAATATAACTTTATTTGTATTCAGTGAGTACAACCTGGAGTATATCAATCCATTACATCCTAAATAAATATACTGTTTATTACACATTGCAGTAAGCATGCATATTTGTTTGCAGTTTCAACACTAAACTGTAGTGATTAGCAAAGCACATTATATGTATGCATGTTTGGCACCAAATGAAAAATGTAATATAATATACTGACTTAATGTATGGTACAGGTTTTGTGTAGCTACAAAACAGCAGCATATGTGAAAAACATACCACCACCATTTAAAAATCTCACACATAATGCATAGTCTTACATAGACTACCTTGTGCAGGGTAATATGTAATGCAAGCTGGACATGGTAAATGTGTGTCTTGTGCTGTGTATATGGTGTGCTTTGTATGTCATAGCCAAAAGCAGATGGATAGTCCTCATATCTTATTTAGAGACATGAGCTCCTGGTAGCCCTGAATCTTTTAGGGTGGGTTAGCAGTGAGAGATGATGTATAGGTGCACGTCTGTAAATAAGAACAAAATCACCAGATTACTGAATGCCGTCAGTAATGCACATGACAAGCAGCAATTCACCTGCATCCATTCTAAGGCTGCATAAGTGCAAACTGCTGTCTACCTCATATGCACCGACCTACTTTGCAAAATGCTGTACACTGTGTCACAATTGACAAAATAAACATGCAGCCCATGTTCCTGGTCATGACTGAGAAAAGATTAGCCCTTAATGATACGCATTGCATATTTGTGCAGAAGAAAGATAATTTAAATCTCGGCATCTTTGCATTATTCCATAGGTGTTTATACTGAGGCAAGCACATACCCAAACCATTCTATACATAACACGTAAACTATGTAGGAAATACTTTAATTTCAAATTCAATGGTTCCATAGCGAAAATGTTTTGTGTTTCTTTATCATTATAAATCTTGGCTGAGCTATGTTTATATATCATTATGTAATGCATTGGGTTACTGTGTACTGGACAATGGATCATGGTTACTGTGTCCTGGACAATGGATCATGGTAAAGTTAAATCTACTGAGGGGTAAAATTAGTCATCCACAGTGCTTTCTGAACTGATGGGACCTTTCCAATAGGATATGGCAGTGACTGCAAGTAATGGGACAAATGATGTGCAGTCACCATGGTCATATGTTAATGCAGTGGACAGCCATGGCCACATAACATCCAGTTGTTGTAGTGGTGTCACCCATGTGAGAGATGTGGCTGGTGAGAGGTATCTGAGATCAAGCTCCTTGAGCACAGCTAACACCCTTCAACACCTGTAAAGATGGCCCTTAACCCACTCGAGAAACTACGTGTTGCCTTCTTCATAAAATTGTCCATTCATGGATTTGGAGGGCCATAATAATAATACATTTCCACCTGCATGTATGTACATTTACATTAGTAGAATGTATGTATGTATGTCCTGAGTGTGCCCAGCATTATGCCTGCTGTATAACATTCACATGATAGGATCTGAAGCGTGATGAAAGCCAGCATCTTTAGATGCAAACCACACCAAGGGTATCCATTGAGCAGACACAATGAATGACAGTGCATGATGGGGAAACAAGTGAGTAACATTTTAATGTCATATGTCACTGATTTCATAGGTCTGTGTAAACAGTTATATTTCCATTTCCACTGATGGATAGGATATCCTGCTGTCGGTGGTCAAACGTCCATCACATCCACACTGGAGAAAATGCTACATAGTATGTGCCCTCAGACATGCAACTCATCTCTCCTTCCCTGACAGAGGCAAGTGGGCATATTCCCTGCATTCCTTTCCCACCAGAGTCATCAACTCCAGTGAAGGTCCTGCTAACTGAACCCTAATCACATTGATTATAGATGCAACTGTATCCATTTATGCCATGGAATCAACCCAAGTACTACAGTTTCCAAATGTGTTAATAATTTCAATTTGCCTAACAACATATGTTCATTTATTCAGTGTGGACAGATAACTTACTGGAACTACACACCTTGGTTTTGCATGTGTGGCAGTGACCATGACACGGCCTGCATGCACATGTTCAGTTTAGGCTTGATCTTCCTATGTGCACATACCTATGTTAGCCAAATCGTCAATGTATGAGCACAGCACAGATTTGAGGAGGTTTCCTAAACTTGAACTTGGGACTCTCCTTATGTTCTGTTTCTGCTTATCTGCAAGTGCTCAGGCAGGTTTATAAGGCCATGTGTTATCCAATTCTATTTAGAAGTCCGTCTGTACAAACCACAGCTTGGGGAGCTAGTAGGAGCTTAGGCAACCTGAAACTAAAAATAAATATTAATAATTAAAAAATGTAGCTAAATTACATAACACCTTCTAAGATAATGGAATAAATTTCCACTTATTTATTTATTTACATTCAATTACAAAGGAGTCCAGCAAAGCCCCTTTTCAGCTCTGCATTACATATATTTGCACAGGCAGTTAACATGATTGAACAGTAAAAATATAAAATTATAACACTAACGTATATATAATTTAACAGGTGATCACCATGTAAATTCCTATGTAGTACATGCAGTGTTAGCATCACACACATCTATTGAACATTCATCATTATTTTACACTGTATGTAATTTAGTACAGAGAAAGACAGACAAAGCATATACATATTATATCCAGTTATTCACTTGAGTCCTGTAAACAGAAGATAGTGAAAGGCTTTTATGACATTTGTTTCATTTGTCTGCATAGGAAGGGGACTTGATAACAGAGCTGGTGCAAGGGCAGGACTGTTTTATTTGTAGGCATGATGTGGGTATCCCAGCACTGCCCACCAATTAATATGTGACAATCCACCATTGCCAAAAAGTAATCAAGGAGCCTCAGTCCTCACCACTGGCAACAGTAGGGAGTGTTCACTGACACGATAATAGGTACACACACAGTATTTCCAGATGCAGCTCTCTGCATCAAGTGCAGTTTCCCTTAAGAGTAGACAGAAACCACACTAAGTCCAAGGCTGGTTTCTCACTCTTTCTCCAGATCCCTAATAAGACTCCCTACTGGCACAGCTGTAGAGATGAGATCTCAGCTGAGTGACCAAGCCAAGACCTTCAGTGCCCTCTCTGTCCAACCAGTGCTTTACATTTTACCATTTCCCATATGTGGAGCTATCTCGGACTTGGTATATATAACATGAGGGGATTGTGGGGTGCAGGTGAGCTTACCCACCCGGCAAGTTCACTGTTGTTTGTGTTGCCAGCTTCCAAAGACATCCCTTTCAGCCCATACCTCCCACCTAATTAGTATGAACTCCCTGTGCATTAAGCCAAACAATATTCTCCTAACAGACTTTAACTATCCCTGCATTAACTGGGAGACTTATAGATCTTCAAACATGTATGCCCAGAAATTTCTGGTCTTCCTCAATACAAACTCTCTAGACCAATTAGTCTGTATCTCAACCAGGGGAGATAAAATCCTGGACTTGGTCTTAACAATGTGGGGCAGCTTTGCTCCCCACCACTTGTAACTTCCTCCCCGATCAATCTGACAACAAATCAGTCACGTTCACATTAAAACCGAATCCAGAAGCATCTTTCAATACCTCAGTATTCAGACATTATACCAAGGCTATTCTACTAAAACTGAGTGATGAACTGTTTAAATTCAAAAGTCCCTTCTATCTTTATGACCTCACTATTTATGTGTAACCTTTTACCACCAAATTCTATGTACATGTAAATATCTGCATAATGCATCTGTCCCACCCAGAAGTAAATACAACTCCAAATTTGAAAATAAACTCATATGGTGGAACCCTAATATAAACAGGCTCTATGATAAAAGGAACAAAAACTCACTGCCGTCAAAAATAAATATAAGTCTCAAGATTCCAATAACACTCTTGCTAAACTTAACAAGGAACTCTGGATCCTGACCAAATCAATTAAAGCCAAATATGGGGTACAGGTAGCCACCCAGATGGAGGACAACCACAAAGTCTTCTTTAACTGTGTTATAAACCTCTCAAACAGTGTCCAACGCTGCACAAATAGTTAAGTCTATCACATACTTGAACTGAGAGGACATAGTCAATCTACTAGTGGACACATTCAGTTCAAACCACCCTCCTCCTATGTTCCCAGATCACATACCTGCATCTACTTCCCCCTCAAATCTCCCAAGAACAACTCCTCAAGGCTCTATCCAAGGCCAAGAGCACTACTTCTGTGGGTCCAGATAACATAGCAGGCTGCCTACTGCTTAGTCTGAAACATGACTTGTCAGACTCCATACAGAGTCTAGTCAACATCAGCCTCCAAATAGGCTTCATGCCAGATGAACGAAGGACAGCAACAGTCACTCCCCCTTGCACAAATTATGCATATATGTTCAACAAAGCTAAAAAGACACACTTTGGTCTATGGTGAGTACTGCTTTCTATCCTTGAGGGTGAAGAGAGACAGAGTCACTCAGCAAGGGAGAACTTACAGTTAAGGGAGCCAACAACCTTTATACTGCTTTAATGGGTAGACCAATCATAACTAGCCTAAGCTTAGTATTCCTGCTGAGTAAAGCAAACACTGAAGGTAAGGTACTCACAACCATGTATGGGCATACAGATGGTACAGCAGCCATTCACCATTAAACTTAAGGCCAGTGTAAACCTTACTCCCCCTCACAACATCTAGATGAGTTGTTATACCTTTACTGGGGAAAAATAAATGAAAAGCCTGCATGCACTGATAACCTGGGCTTCATAATTAAAATACAACAGCCAACAGACAGATGATCAGGAATGGCACCAGTATACAAAAGGAATGAGACAACCATAACTTGAATACAGTTTAACCAGACTTTATATATTCTGCCATCTGTGAAGCAGTCACAGAGGACGTCAGCCTGAGCACATGTTCAGCAAGGTAGATGGCGATACAGGATTTTGGCAAATTGGTTGAAAAACTAGTCACATACACCACTTTTATTACCCCATTTGGTTATTACTTCTTCAAAATAGTGTCTGGCACTGTCTCATCTCCAGAGCACTCCTGAAAGTAGATGTCTGTCATTTCAGATGGACTGCCTAGTATAGTTTGTCGTATGGATGATGCCCTCATCCTAGGCAGAGCACAGTCCGAGCATGATTCAAGACAACATACTGTGATGAATAGGATTCAGAATGCAGTTATCATGTTGGCCATGGAAAAGTGTGAGCAGAAACTATCTGAAGTACAAATTTTTGAATCATATCCTATTTAGATTGGGATTACTTACAATTTGTTGACAAGGTTATTGCCAGTAGGCCAGCAGCTGCTTTTCACGAGAGACCCACTCAAATCCTGGACTGAAATCACGCAGTGCAGTCCTGAAGATGCAGAAGTAATCCAATATTATGTTTGTAGCTTCCTTTCAATATTTTATTTATTTATTTATTTTATTTTACATTTGTTTACCGGGATAGTCTGACTGGATACATGTCCATTTTTAGCGGAGGCCCGGGGAGAAAAGCTCCACAAAGACAAGCTTACATATATTACACAGAAGTTAGCAAACAGTTATAAAAACGAAGTGATTATATACAATGGGCTAGTAGTGATTCCCTAGTAGGGACTCACAATTGTCATGGACAGCGAATTAAAAGTAAGAGACATCAGATTGGAAGCACAGCTTGGTGATGTAGTTACAAGTTATGATAATTGCAGAATATGCTTTTAGTTTATTTCTTAATAGCCAATTCACTTTGAGATACTGTTTAAAGTTTTTTTGAACAGACTTTTAGAGGATTGCAGGGTTATATAGTTTGGCAACAAATTCCAGGTTTTGCCAATGAAGTTGGCAAACAGGGATTCACCAGCAGAGTTATTAGCTTTGTGGATTTGGACAAGTAGTTTATCAGCTGACTGTAGGGATCTTAGATTGCTATATGGATTAATAATATTTTTAAGTGAGGGGATATCCTCAGGGTGGTACAAAATTTTGTGCGCTATTAAGTGTTGATTGAATTGAATTAAGCTGGGCAGTTCTAGCCACTCTAGTTGTTTAAGTTTCTGGCAGTGGTGGGTTCTATAGGTGGAGCCAGTGGCGAATCTGGCAATATGATTGTAGCTATGGGATAGCTTACCTAGTTCGGATTTGTTGAGGTTTGAGAGTACAGGCAAAAGGCATACAAGAGAGTAGAGAGTAGGTGTGATCGGGCGATTTCAGTCCTAGCCAGTAGGGTTAAAAATGTTTTGTTTCTATACAGTGATCCCAGATTCTTATTGATGGGCTGTATGGTTTTGTTGACCTGTAGGTCAAATTTGAGATTATTGTCTATGATAACCCCTAGCAGTTTGGTGTGGTTATCTGTGGAAATAGTGGTACCATTGTTAGATGTGACAGAGAATGAAAGTGTGGTGGATCTACTAGTGGGAGAGAAGAGTAGAAGTTTAGTTTTATTGGGGTTCAGAAGTAGGTGTTGATTGGTGAGCCAGTTCTCGATAGTGTTAAATGTATTTTGGGTTAAGATTTGCAAGTTGGATGGGGAGGTGACTGAGCAGATGAGAGTGGAATCATCTGCGTATTGGATGCAGGTGGCTTTAGGGATAGCAGTGTGGAGGTTGTTGATAAAAATAGAGAAAAGTAGTGGACCTAGTATGGACCCTTGAGGGACACCACGTGTGAGAGGTAACTGGCTGGAGAGTTTGCCCTGTCATAGTACTGAGTGCTGTCTACCAGTCAGGTAGGACTGGAACCACTGGATAGCAGGCTTGTTGAGGGAAATAGATTTTAGTGAAAGAATGAGAAGTTCATGGTTGACCATGTCAAAGGCTTTTGATAGGTCAGGAAAGAGGGCAGATGTTAGCCTATTGTCATTCCTGTTTTGGTTTATGGCAATAGTAAAGGAAAGGAGGGCTGAGGTGGTGCTGTGTTATGGCCTGAAGCCATGCTGGTAGTTGGATAGTAAGTTATTCTGTGTAAGGTATTGCATTAGTTGCTTGTGTACACATTTCTCCCATTATTTTGGCTAGTGGGGAAAGAATAGCAATGGGTCTATATTTGGATATGTCTGAGGAGCTACCACCTTTATGGAGTGGGATGATGTGAGATATTTTCCAGAGGGAGGGGATAGCATTTTCGGATAAGGGTCTGTTGATGAGGATAGATATGGGATATGCAATGGCATCTGCAGCTATTTGCAGGTACTCTGCAGGGAGGAGGTCAGCAGCGAGGGTGGTAGGTTTTAGATTTTTTAGAAGTGTTTTGATAAAACTAGTGGATACTGGTTGGAAGCCAAATTCCGGGTGATTATTAGGTAGATTAGGCATGTGGTTTAAGTTAGAGGGGGTTAGCTGATATGCTAGGGATTGGATTGTTTCAGTGAAAAAGTTATTAAAGGTGCTAGCTATTGTCTCTGGGGAACTATGGGTGTAGTTAGCCCGGGGTTGGGGTGGTGGAGTGACCTGGACAAAGTAGTTGATTTAAGCCTGCCCAGAACTTTTGAGGGTTGTTGTGGTGTTTTTGTAGGAGATTTTGGTAGAAGCTTTTTTATCCAGTAAAATAGATTTTTTTGTATCATTCCTGAGTTGACGATATTTTAGATGGTCAAGTGGGGCTTTGGTTGTTCTCCAGCTGGCCCAGGCTGTGTTTCTAGTTTTGATTTTTGCTTTGGTATCTTTTGTGAGCCATGGTGCTGTATTTGATCTAGTTTTTATTGTACGTGCTGGAGCATGGGAATCAAGGATACTTAGGAATTTAGTGTTAAAGTGATCTATGGCCTCCTTTAATGTTAGATTTTTTAGTTTTGACCAGTCAACTGCCTTTAATTCATTTTGGAATAAAGCAGCATCAAAGTTTTTCCTGTTTCTAAATGTTTTATCTTTGGGCTGGTGAGGGTTTCCTGCCTTATGTTTTATGATATAAGTTAGACAATGGTCGCTGAGGTCATCAGGGAGAGTACCAGCTGTGTACAGTTGGGGTTGGTTATTAACTAGGATCCAGTCTAGAATACTTTCCTTGTTGGTTGGTTTGTTTATTGTAGTGGGAGAGGTTATGGTCTGTTTAAATCCAGATAAGTTTATATGAGTGAGGGGGGGTTCGGAGGAGCAGGGTACCAGTCAGTGTTAAAATCACCAAGAACTATGGTTTCTTGGGGATAGCTAGTGGATAACCAGTAAAGGAGATGATCTAGGGTATTTAGGTTGTTGCCTGGTGAAATGTATGCACAGGCGATGTTCAAGTGTTTCTTTTGGTTAATTTGTAGCTTGGTTATTAGGAGTTCCGCGTTATTGAATTGGGGAGGTTGAATGATATCTCTATTAACGGTTAGAGTATTTTTGTAAAGGACTGCTATCCCACCTCCTTTCCTTGTAGCACAGACTAACCGGTGAATATTGTATCCTGGAGGTAGTATCTCATGGTCAGTAGTACTGGGTTTTAGCCAGGTTTCCGTAAGACACATAATGTCTGGGGAGTGGGTTGCTAGGAGGGCGTGTAGGTTGGGAATTTTATTGTTAATACTTCTAATATTTAAGTGAAATGCTAGGAGGGCAGTAGTGGGAGTATTCATGGGTAGCTTGACTGTGGGGGTTGTGGTAGGAGAGTGGAGGTTATTGGGTGTGGGTGGGCCAGGGTTGGGATGAATGTCTCCATGTGTTATAAGGTTATAGTAACAGGATATTCTGAGCTTTAGGAGTTTGTTTATAAGCTTTATATAGTCTTTGGCTTTAGGATTATGTTTTGTGGCTGTACAGGGGTGGTATTTTATAGAGGGTGGTATATTTGGTGTGCAGGAGAAGGTAAAGTGTTTGGTGTTATGTGTGAAGTTGCAGGTGTCTGTTTGACCATTTGGGTAGTGAATACCATGGTCAAGTGTTTGCTCATAGGCAGTGAGATGGTAAAATAGAAACAGTATAAGTATTTGGGTAATTAGTGTTTTTCTGATTGTTTGCATTTTGATAGGGGGTGGGCCAAATTTGATGGCTGACTGTGCTAACAGGGTGTGGAAGAATGAGAGTGAAGGAAATGGGTTAAGGGGGCAGGATTGCTCAATGATGTGTGAGGTGCTGATTGGTACTTAGCAGAAGGGGAGTGGCAAGGGAGTGGCAAAGTCTGGTTTAAATTTAGGACTAGTGGTGGCGGGTGGAATTTGGGGGCAGGGAGGGGAGTGGAGCGAGCCGAGTGCAGCGAGGGCGAGCGGAGCGGGGCTAACACTGACTCTGAGAGTTACTTTGGGCTTTTGGTTTGGTTTGTATGATTGTATGTAAGCAGTGTTATTGGCTGTACTTTAATTTGTTTTATTCTTTTTTAATTTTATACCAATTTTCAGGCTAAGTTTAATTGTATCCTAGGGGTAAACTAGCAAGTGTAGTCAATAAGGAGGGAGTGAAATTACTTTACCAAATTAAAAAGTAAATGCTTGGGACTGGAACACTGTTAGCTTGGGACTGGAACACAATAGCTAATCAGCTTGGGACATTTAAACCATGTTTGCCAAAAGAGACAAGGCACTGAGGGACCTTTTTCCTCAAAAAAGAATTAATGGTGCTGAGGCAGCACCCAAGTGTTCATCCATCTAAAACAAGGATACTTACCTACTCCTCAGTTAACTTGGTATAACCCAAATGAAGATATAAAATCCTACTCCTCTGTTAACTTGGTATAATCCAAATGAAGATATAAAATTGCCTGCAGATAAATCCTCATAGACATGAGGGTCATCTTCCTTCAGTAAAAGGGGAACCAATGGATGACTGCTTTATATGCATCCAAGTCATTTTCCAGTATGAAGCAACAATATGCACAAATAGAAAGAGGCTTTGGTTATGACCAGGGGAAGTAAAATGGTCAGTCACTTTTTCATAGGCTGGTATTTTCAACAGGAGACTTATCACAAACATTTAATTAGTTTGTTGGGTACCCAACCTATAGCTGAACCTCCACCATTGATCCATAGATTTCATCTTAGACTCATGAAATATCCCTACACTATCAGTCATATTCCTGGCAAGTTCTTTCTGGCAAATAAAAACATTATCTCAGGCACCAGATATTGGAGATGAGAAGATAAGCAAACTAGGCACAAATCTAATGGATGTTACCAATATCTAAATATATATTATGATGGCTAACTTACCAGCAAGTCTACCTTACCTAGCCAAGCTTCAAGAACAGTTATGTGCTGACAGTGCATGCTCTCAAGTAATAACTTTTTGCCAGAATGGACGGCCAGACTGTTAGAGATTAAGGGGAGCTGTGAAACACTAATGGTAATTTCTCACACTTTACAATGGTCTTTTGTTAAAAGGCTTCAGGCTGATGATGCCTTCAGTTGTGTGTAACAATATCCTAGACCAGATGCCTAATGATCACCATGGTTTTGGGAAATACAGATAGTGTGCTAGAAATGCAGACTAATGGCCATGGTTAAGTGAAACAGATAAAAGGTTGGGAGGGTGGCCTAATGGTTAAGGCGTTTGCCTTGCAAACACAAGGTGCAGGGTTTGAGTCTCACAAGGGACAATTGGCTAGGCTTAAAATGGCTCACAAGGGCAGTTAGCTTAGTACTAATCTATGAATCTATGCTGAACTGCAGAGATTATAGCAGCATAATTGTTAATAGCAATTAACTTATTAATCTATTTGCTGCTCCAGTGGCTTCAGGGGAAAAGCCCTGACTACGACCCACATGACTAAGTTTGATTAGTGGCTCAGGTGACTGACAGAGCAGCAGGGAAGAGTACAGGTGTCTCTATCCTGGAGAGAGAAGGATGGAGGTTTGGGTATACCCATAATGTGCTGACAAAACTGAAGTTATACTAGGGAAGGGTTTATGTCTTTTACCCACTGTTGTGTAACTTTAGAGTTGGTATTAGCAGGGGGGTACAGGGGGCTTGCCACCCCCTGCAAAGAGATTGGTTTTGAATTTGGTAAGATATTGTCAATATTTTGTGTTTATATGTTTATCAGTTTAAATCTGTGTCTGTTTTTTTTTTCAGTAAATATTTGTCCTATCTTCAAATCCAAAGTTTTTGCAGAGAGGTCCAACCATATCCACTGCTAATTATATATGTGTGTGTATATACATATATATATATATATATATATATATATATATATATATATATATATATATATATATATATATATATATATATATATAAATTCAGAGGTTGCACAACAGTAAGGCAGTAAGGAAAGGGCATAAACTCTTTCCTTGTATAACTTTGATTTTGTTGATATTTTATAATTAGATATTTTTGAGTTTAGATATTTATATTATTTTAAGTACACCATTACATGTAGATACAGATATCTCTCTTTGACTCTCGCTATATATACATATACATATATATATATATAGAGAGAGAGAGAGAGAGAGTACATGCAAATGAGGCCAGCATGTTAACTTTATTGTTGTGCAGCATAGCAACAACCAATTCCTACACCATTGCATGAGAGCAGGAAGGAACCATGCAAGTGCCATTCTTTATTAAGAACTCCAAGTTCTAGGTTCAAAGAAAAAGTTTCCATTTCACAGATTGTTTGGGAAGGATTTGCAAGTCATGATTACAAGCCTTAGTCTGGTGCATTGTAAACCCTAGAAATGAGAACAGCGTATTATGAATGCCCACCTCCGTCCTCACCATCCTATTTATACAGAATGTGAGTGCCATCATGCAGTGAAAAGTTGGACCATTCTGTGGCTGCTCATACCTGCAAGCCCCTACCACATGCAGCTGGTAAGACTGAAAGCAGTGGTAGATGTTGTCAAACATACAAGATTTTATTCCGTCAGACTGAATGGTTTTGCTGTCTGTTCTGAAAAGTTCAGTCTATATGCCTTTTATCGATATCCTACACTTGAACAGCTGTGTGGCTGTAAGTGGGGGCCCTAAAATGGTTAGAATTTTAGAGATGGGATTTAAGAAACATAGGGATGTTGCAGTTTTCTATGACAAGCTTACATTGCAGAACAGAAAGACAAAAGACACAGAAAGGAGTATATTTTGGAAAAAATTGTGGCGATAAGTCAATGAAAATCAAAAACTGAGAGAACAAAGCAGAAAAGAAAGATAAAGGCAGCCTTAGATGGAATAACTTCACAAACAAGACATTTGTGTTCATCAAATTTAAAATGTACTCCAGAAGTTTTCCAGCAGCTTATTTACCAGTTGCTTGCTTGCCTTTTCATTTTCAAGATGCAGTCTTGAAAGTGCAGGATGTAATCAACACCTTAGTAGTCAAAGACCTCCTTAACTTTATATATCAGTCATTACATTTAAACTGTCAGGATTAGTAGATACATTTATTTATTTCCATTTGTTTATCAGGAAGGTACAACTGGGCCAACAAGCCCCTTTTCAGCAGAATCCCAGGGAGAAAAGCTGCACAAGAAATAATTGCAGTAGTACATATACAATATACAGAATGCTCGGGTAATATTAGCAGCATTACATACAAAGCTCCATGTGAACTATTTACTGTAGTTCTATACAAAATACAGAATGCTCGGGTAATATTAGCAGCATTACATACAAAGCTCCATGTGAACTATTTACTGTAGTTCTATACAAAATACAGAATGCTTGGGTAATATTAGCAGCATTACATACAAAGCTCCATGTGATCTATTTACTGTAGTTCTGTACAATATACAGACTGTTCGGGTAATATTAGCAGCATTACATACAAAGCTCCATGTGAACTATTTACTGTAGCTCTATACAATATACAGAATGCTCGGGTAATATTAGCAGCATTACATACAAAGCTCCATGTGAACTATTTACTGTAGTTCTATACAAAATACAGAATGCTTGGGTAATATTAGCAGCATTACATACAAAGCTCCATGTGAACTATTTACTGTAGTTCTGTACAATATACAGACTGTTCGGGTAATATTAGCAGCATTACATACAAAGCTCCATGCAAACTATTTACTGTAATTCTGTACAATATACAGACTGTTCGGGTAATATTAGCAGCATTACATACAAAGCTCCATGCAAACTATTTACTGTAGTTCTATACAATATACAGAATGCTTGGGTAACATTAGCAGCATTACATACAAAGCTCCATGTGAACTATTTACAGTAGTTCTATACAAAATACAGAATGCTCGGGTAACATTAGCAACATTACTTACAAAGCTCCATGCAAACTATTTACTGTAGTTCTGTACAATATACAGAATGCTTGAGTAACATTAGCAGCATTACATACAAAGGTCCTTGAGAACTATTTACTGTAGTTCTATACAACATACAGAATGCTCAGGTAACATTAGCAGCATTACATACAAAGCTCCACGCAGACTGCCACGGTAGCGTTGCTACCTCACAGCAAGAGGTTCTCCCGTTTGATTCTCGGCTGGAGTGCGGGGAGTTCCTTCTGTGTGGAGTCTGCATGTCCTCCCCGCGGTTGGGTGGGAATTCAAAAGACATGCATAAATGGGCGTGCCTTCGTTGAAGGTTGAATGTTGAATGCTGGCACCTTGACATTCGTGAAAATCTACTGCCAATCATTAGCGGACTGGAGTTCCGCTGTGGCGACCTCTAACTGGGAAAAGCCAAAAAACAGCAACAACATACAGAGCTCCACGCAAACTATTTACTGTAGTTCTATACAAAATACAGAATGCTCGGGTAACATTAGCAGCATTAGATACAAAGCTCCATGTGAACTATTTACTGTAGTTCTATACAAAATACAGAATGATCGGGTAACATTAGCAGCATTGCATACAAACTGAGGTTAAGTAAAACAAATAATTATGAAATAAAGTATATTTTTCAGCAACATAGTCAGCATTAGGTGCAGTTAAGTAGAAGTAATTTAGGTCAGATACATGTATATGGATTTTGTCATAAGAAGAGTAAAAGACAGAAAAATAAAAGAGAAGAGATGGTCACCAATCTGTGTGTGTACAAGAGAGAAGAGATAGTCACCAATCTGTGTGTGTACAAGAGAGAAGAGATGGTCACCAATCTGTGTGTGTACAAGAGAGAAGAGATGGTCACCAATCTGTGTGTGTACAAGAGAGAAGAGATAGTCATCAATCTGTGTGTGTACATAAAAGGGTAGTTTAGGAATATTGTGGCCTGGGGAACAAGCTGGCTGGGTTTTGTTAGATGTGTAATTGCAATAGGGGAAGCTTGCCTATTTTTCAGGCATGACCAAGAGTTTACATGATGGAGTGCTATGAAGTTACATCGTCAAAAGTATGAACACTATCATAAGATTTCAGAACACAGTATGTTTCTACAAAATGTTAGTATAGGAAAGGTTACTGCCTTGAACGGTCTATGATACAAAGTATCAAAAAACAAGGGTATATATAATATCAGTTTACAAGCCACGGTGCATATTAATACATAGTGCATTGCTCCATCCACAGTGCCTGGAGAAATATGAATGCAAGCCTAAGCAAGATAAGAAACTTGTCAGAGTAGGGATGGAGTGCAGCTAATGCATCATTTATGGATTACCAAAACAGTAAAGTAACTGTCAATGATTGTATGTCTTAACATAAATGCTCACTCAGAAGGCATAGCAGGCCCCAATAGCTGCAACTGTTCGCAGCAGCTATCGTGAGAGAGTTTAAGGGTAGGAAGTGAGAAAAACTCACAAGCCTGTTTGCCCCAGTGATGAGGGCACTGGCATTAGGGAGACTTAATTATCCATAGGAATTGGGCAGAAAAAAAGGATAAAAAAATGCTGAATTCCATATGGATGAAGGAAGCTAACCCAAGTTAACATTACCAAAATGCATCATTACGGAAACCAGCTCAGCCAGGCGAAACAGTTTGTCACAAAACAAATCTAGGGTCATAAGAATTAGCATCACTTTGAGGCATGTGATGTCATAGAGGGAATAACTAAATTTTGGATGACAAAAGCACTTTACAAGAATGGTAATATTTCCATTGTTTTAGGAAGGTTTTTGCCCTTCTGTTGACCGACTGTTATTTTGCTCAGTGAGCTTTGGTAATATTATAATCCAGTAAGTAGCCTTGTAGCTCATTGCTTGTTGCAGTGGAGCAGAGATAAGTGTAGAAATTATAAGTTAATCATCAGTGACCATTTGCCTAAGTGAGGCTATAACAGAGGGCACAGGGATAGAATTTGTAAAACTTTCCAGTGGTACAATACCATAGCACTACAGCCAAGTAAGTATCACAGGGCAGAAAAATAGAAATAAAACTGAAGATCACTACCAAAAACTTGGGCAAGACAAGAGTTTTATAGTACAGAGAAGTAACCACAACCGACGAGGGGCTGCTGTAACAAAGGTGTATAAACTGCTGCTCTCCAATAAAACTTCCAGGCCCATAAACGCTCCAAACAAGTTTATTCAATGAAAACACAAACATAAAAACGTCGACCTAGGTTTCCGTCGCTGTAACTTCATCAGAACACCACAAAATACCTCCAAAAACCTTAAATAATGTGCACAAACATACTTAATGAGCCTATTAACCAATAAAGTGCATATGCAAACATTTTGAAATCTTAAAGCAGCAATGTAACTGGGTTGAACTGTGTATTAATTGTATATAAATACCCAAAGAAACCCCCCCCCCGACCCCTCCAATAATAAAAAACTAATTAATGTAAACAACTATATACTTGCTAATATATAATATATATTAGCAAGTATATAGTTGCTTACATTAATTAGTTTTTATTATTGGAGGGGTCGGGGGGGGGTTCTTTGGGTATTTATATACAATTAATACACAGTTCAACCCAGTTACATTGCTGCTTTAAGATTTCAAAATGTTTGCATATGCACTTTATTGGTTAATAGGCTCATTGGGGGGGGGGGGGTTCTTTGGGTATTTATATACAATTAATACACAGTTCAACCCAGTTACATTGCTGCTTTAAGATTTCAAAATGTTTGCATATGCACTTTATTGGTTAATAGGCTTATTAAGTATGTTTGTGCACATTATTTAAGGTTTTTGGAGGTATTTTGTGGTGTTCTGATGAAGTTCGTACAGCGGACGAAACCTAGGTCGACTTTTTATGTTTGTGTTTTCATTGAATAAACTTGTTTGGAGTGTTTATGGGCCTGGAAGTTTTATTGGAGAGCAGCAGTTTATACACCTTTGTTACAGCAGCCCCTCGTCGGTTGTGGTTACTTTCTTCCTTATCAGCTTACAGTGTTGGTGTGTTCCAGTTTCCTAGTTTATAGTACAGAGGTCTAATATTATTTCTTAAATGTAGTAAACTGAGTTGTACTGCGGTGGTGGTGCTGCGTTAGCGTTGTTGCCTCATAGCAAGACGTTGTCCCATTCGATTCTCAGCTAGAGCATCTTCTGTGTGGAGGCATACGTGAATGGGGCATGCCTTCATTGAAGGTTGTGTGTCAGGGCTGGTAACCCGGTACGTAAAAATCCACTACCAATCATTAGCAGATCAGAGTTCCGCTGTGGTGACCCCTAACCAGGAAAAGCCAAAAGAAGAAGAAATGCAGTAAACTGAGTTAATGCTGCATGTCACCTTATCAAATGAACTAGTTCAAAAAATGTCCTGTATTATGACTGATCATATCCTATTGTATTACATGTTTTGGTTTGCAATAGCTAGTATATCAGCAATTATGAAGCTAATAACAAAAGCTCAGCAGAGGCCTTTAAATCCACTAGCATCAGACCTTGTGTACAAGTGTTACTAAAACCAGTCCTAAATTAAACAACCCAGGTCTGCATCTTATCTACAGTACAATAAATGGACTGAAATGCTGGTCATTATTCTCCCTTCTAATACAAGGGGTAGTCTTTTATCTGGTTGATGGCCATTTTGTTGAATCCCATTTGTTTGAGATAAACTGTCCTAACATGCCAACTTCAAGAGTTAATGATTTACTTTATGAATTGGTGACCACAGAGTTAGTTATAATAGATAGAAGGATGCAAGGGTGGATGTTCCATATGCAGCTGGAGGAAGGAGATTTACCCACAAATAAGAAACCTTTTCATTTTCTCCACTTTGTCTAATCTTCTCAGCCAAAAAGGCATCAAATAGCCATTGATGAGAGTATGTATATCCAGTATAATGTCATACAGTAACTCACAAGATATATGGGTTTACTTTGGCCCATCAAAATTACAGTTCACCAAACTGAAATTTCCTGAGTCTGTTTTCATGAAAGTGCATTTATCCGAAAATCAACTTTTGCGAAAACTGAGTCACTGAAACAAAAAATTAAACAAAAATAAAATACACTAAACACATGTATGCAAGGGGAAAGCCCCCCTGTACCCCCATGTGGTGCGCTGTGCCCACCCCCCCACTTATATATACTAACTGAGATCGCACTACAGTGCGGAAAAGGGAATATTCTCTTATCCTCACTGTACCTCAAGCTACAACAAGTTCCTGTCCCATACACCACTGAGGAAACATCGTACCTGCACCATCACAGGATCGCCGAGCCAGTGACCTCTCTTAGCTGAACTGATTTTCCCAAAAGTGCATTTTTGAATAAATGCACTTTTGCGAAAATGGACTCTGGAAGTGCAGTTCGGTGAACTGTAATTTTTAATGGGGTCAAAGTAGACCCATATATATTCTATTATATTTTGTATTTTGTTTACCAGGATAGTACACTAATCACAACAGAACACTCAGAGGCACAACACTGTTTGTTATTCAATACCAAGAGCTTCCTCAAGAATACCAAACACTTCCAGACTCAATATGATGAAAGTTACTAGAGGTGTAGCTGAATGACTTAACAATATAGGTGAGTTAATCCTTCATAACTTATACCTTGGTGTGCCATACAACATAGTTATGGGATTTCACAGCTATAGGATATTGCAGCGGTTAGCATAGGTATGGGGCATGTGTTTATCAATTGCGTTTCAGGAATTTACTGCACCATCATATAACTTATAACATGGAAAAGAATGCAGGTACTTTATTTTTAATGTATTTTTGTTTTCTCCCATTGACTTATTTCAGAAACTGCAGCAGAGTGTGTCTGTATGCCAAAGCACTCTAATTAGGATTCTGGGACACCATCATGTCCAGACTCCTCGAATGATGAGACTTTGGACAGTCTTACCATGGAACAGTTCATGAAATGCATGATGGTATCTTTTGGATAAGTCTTTATTAATGAGTAGTCATGACATTTTTAAGCCATAAGGCATAATCTTTGTGGGCAAGATGTTCTCCACAGAAAAAGGAGAAAATTTCTGTACCTTAAGTAAATGAGAGAAAAAAACATGGGTGGAAAACTTCTCTAAGAATGTAAAAAACTGTACTGAGATGCAAGATGCAAGAATAGCATTGCTTTATTTATCTGTTGATCAAGATATTGCAGGGGGAAGACCACTCAAGAATCATTTAAAGTGACTTTTTATTGCTTCAGCTACATAATATATGTCTCCACAGGATCACATCCATATATATGAAGAGGGTACAGAGTCACAGTAACAGCAATCTGACTTGTACCTGTAACCTTAGAATCTTTAGGTTTAAGAATGGTTTCTGTCATTAGATAGCTCTTCGACTATGGGTAGCCTGGGTGCCTTTTGGTTCTTCCCCCAGTGATATATTCCCATTATATGATTTCCATGGGGGGATATGATGGCTATATAAACTGTAGTAGTGGAACTGGGTTCCTGGTTAAATTCTGAGACTTGTAACTGGGGTAATATAAATAGTGAGGGAATATGCACTATTCCTAAAGGCTCAGCATCTCAGAGTATTCTCTCTACTTCAGTGTACAGTATCTTGTTCATAGCTGGCTTTAGGGCCCCAACTATAGCAAGTTATCTTATTTTGATGTTTTCCAACATGGTTGTCAAACTAACAAAAGCTAGTATGACAGTCTTGTGTAATTAGTAAACTAACAATAAAACAGACACAAAATTAGCAGAAGAAACAAAAATAAATAAATAACTTCTCCACTCTCTGAAGACAAATAACCAAGCTGAACCAGTGTTAGGTTGGTAATGATAACTTTTATTTATATCTCCTTTAAAATTCAAAAAGATCTGTGCTTATAGTAACATTTTTTTGTCAAGCAAAAGGCTTCACAATTTCATTAAATGTTTTACCACATAAGTAGTACCCTTGATTTAGTTAAATTGTGGTAGGAGGCATTCTCTCCACTAAAACTAACATCATAGCCAGCTTTACACACTTGCAATACCTGTGGCTACAGGGAGCCCCCTTAAGCATTCTTGATTGTGTTGGGGTCCCAGAAAAGCTGTTGCTGTTTGGGGGAAATGAGCAGAATAAAAATGTTATTAATTTTCTGATTACGCTCTTTATCCAAAATCGAGTTGTGATACGATCCTGTTAGGGTGAAGCTTATAATAAGCGAATGAACATGAGCAAGGTAATCAGTGGACTAGAATGACTGATCTCAGTGGACACCTTAAATTTTAAGAAGAGGTCATGCTTCCGATCTTCATGCATGGTTTTCTCTTTCATGAAGTTTTATAAATACCGGCAGAACACCAGATACTGTAACTCAACATCTTTTCTCAAAATCTAGCTGGCGGTCACAAGAGTTCCATCTTGTTGGTTGCAGATAATGTTGCTTTCTGAGCCATAAATGATTTCGACCTCCATCATGCTCTAGAACAATCTGCTGCTGAGTATGAAGTTGTTGGGAAGAAAATTAGCAGCTCTCATAAGAGGTCATGGTAATTTCCTGAAAAATAGTGAATTGCTTTATGGAAGAAGGTGGTCAGCTGTGTTAGGTGGAAGAGTTTAAGTATCTTGGGGGTCTTGTTCATGAGTGAGGGTGAGTGGATCAGCAGACTGACTAATAAATTGATGTCACAGTGGACGTATTTAAGCCATTATTTATGCCATCTCTTTCAGGGATACATGTGGGTGACTTAAAATGTGCTGTAATAAAGTGAGTAGAGCATTCTTGTACTAACAAATCGGATTGTTCTAATGTTTCAAAATACAAAAATAACCATGTGATAGAAAATTGTAATACTACAATCTTTGAATGTTTTGCTACAAATCTTTACATTGTTTTAACTGATATAAGGTATAAGAAAAGAAACTTAGAAGAGAAAATAATAATTTCAGTGATGATTTGTTGATTGAAGGTATAGCTAAAAGCTTAAAAGGCTTACACCATTACAGGGTTCTCTATCTCCTAATTCGAAGAATGTATTAAATGAGACTGAAGCGAATGTAAGTGCATATCAGTGTTCCATTATAATAAATGGCATGCTGTTTTGAATACAAAAATTTTGGTGGAAATATGTTTTCTTCTTTAACTTGTAATATTTCATACAACCCTTGCTATGATGATATTAGTAATTGTATTAATGAGCACAATGAAGGATAGCAAGAGATGTCACATGTAAGATAGCTTAAAAGAAGAGCTTTGGAAGGGCTAATTAAGTACTTGGACTTCAACATAACTCTAGGAACACCTCTTCGCCCAAAGTGCAGCTGCACTCACACAGGTCATGTTACATGAACCCTGCTCTCTCACACACCCCTTTATCCCTATTTCATCCTTCCTTATCTCATCTTGTCATCCCCTCACTTACTGCCTCTCATCCATCCTACCTCCTTCATCTCTTCACATATCTCAGTCTTCCTCTACTTTCTACTCATCTTCCCCCTGCATGCCCCTCTCATCATTCCTCTGTTTTCCCCATGGCTTACCTTCCTACAATTATTCACACTTACCTCTTCTAATGTCTTCATACCTTGCTATATAATGATCTGCTGCTATCCTTGTAACATAAGCCATCTCAGGCATTATGGCTATATTTTATCCAAAAGCTCTGCTAAGTATAATTCCATTCTTCCATCCATATTTTCGAACTAAATGTTGTAGCATATTCTTATATCAATATATATATATTTATATATATATATATATATATATATGTGTATATAATATTAGCATATCTTTGTATCTGTAAGTACTTCGAATTAAATGTTGTAGCATATTCTTGTATCTATCTATATATATATATATATATATATATATATATATATATATAATATTAGCATATCTTTGTATCTGTAAGTACATTTTATTCATTTATGTGATCCTTTTCACCTGGGTACACCTGCAAATGGTCCACTGAGATCAGTGCAGTACCCTAGTAAACAAATTTAAATAAATAAAATAAATAAATTAGTAAAGATAAAGATTTTAATAAACACAGTGAAGAGTCTGCTTTAATTTCTGTAACAGATAACGGTAGAAAATGATGTTATGTTGAACTACTGGTAACAGGGGTCTCACACAGAAAATGTATTGCTAGTGATACAAAATCACTAAATAAAGAGTGTATTATAGTTTCCTCTTTACCAGGGTTGAAGTCAGCTGATTAATTAGATTTTGTTACCATTGTTAACTAGTGTTAAACCAACCAATGCTAAATTTATTTTGCAGTTAGATACTAATGATTTAATGCATACACCATTAAATAAGATAAAAAATGCAATTTGTGATATAAGTGAGTGTTCTGAAACTTTAAATCTAGAGGTTGAATTATGCAAAATCCTTCCTAGCTTGTGTTTGTCAGATTACCAGTGGTCAAAGGCAAAATTATTTAACAATTGGCTAAGACAACTGTGTTTTGTCTACAATATTAATTTAATAAAAAAAAAATGAGAAAACTATGCATGTGCTTCAAAAAGGTTTTCAAGGGATAGAGCTCATTTTAATTACTATGTATCTAAGGTTCTGAGGAGCTTGTTTGGAATTGTGCTGAAATCTGTTTATGGCCTTAGATAAGTGCATCCATTTGTGCAATATAAAAGGGAAATTTAATTGATCTTTAAAATGTTTCTCTTGTAATGCCTAAAGCTTGGGGAACAAAGGGAGTAAGTTAAAAGTTATTGCATTTTCTGAGGGATATGCAATTATTGTTGTTACCTGAGACATGGAATTCATCTGATTTAGAAATACAAAGTTGTAGCACATTTAAAAGCTTACAAATAAACAAGCCAGGTGAAGGCATAACCTTATAGGTTAAAAATTCAGTTTATTGTAAACCTGTAAACATTATTACTGAGCTGGCATGCATAATACTCCATGCTTATGGAAGATTGTGACATGACCCTATAGCATTAATACTTTGCTATTGTATACATACATGGATTTAGATACTCATTGTAATTATTTGACTATATTAAATATAGATTTACATTATATAAATCTGGCATTGATAGGTGACTTTAATTATCCTACCATTGATTAGCAAGTAAATAAAGGAGGAAATAATTGTGAAAGAGAGCATCATAATATTACACAACTGATTTTGAAACTGACTCGAGGTAGTAATATCCAAGACTTTTTAAGTATAGATAATCCAATTTTAATTAAACATATTTGGATTTCTCCTCTAGGATTATCTGATTAATTGTCCTTCTGATTTTAAATATTTGATCAGTGTAAACATAGAGTAGGACCAACATAATTATTATCAGTTAAAGATTAATTTGCTGCCTTTGGATTGGGCAAAGATGGCTGAGTCAGTTACTGGGGGTTATGATAACATAGCATCTGTATTATAAATTAGTGTAGTTGAGACAACTTGCTAAGGAACATTGCATTCCAAAAATAAATTCCCAATATGGTGGAATTATAATTTGAATAGATTATAGAATAGGGAAAAAGGACTTCTTGCATTTGCTGTAAAATTCCAAATAAGTTTAATAAAAAGAAGTTAAGACAGAAAAATAAGGATTTTCTGTTAAGTATAAGAAATGAAAAAAATAAAATATGAACATTTATTAGCAAATTATCACACAAACATCAAAAATATAAATATATTAATTCCTTCAGGAATGAAACCGATCATATTCTATTTTTGTAGACTGGTCAGTAATTAGTGATCATGAACTGATAGTTAATACATGTAATTAATATTTTACTGGTTTTGGTATTGATACAATTGATTATTCTCAGTTCCAACAAAACTGATTGCTTGACAAAATGTCCTAATATTACTAAAGAGATGTTATTAAATTGAGTAAATTGAGTGAACCAGATTACATACCTGTAATTTTGTTGATTGCTATAGAAGATCAGTTAGTGAGATATTAACTAGGACATTTACATTTATGATCTATAATGAATATGTACCAAGTTCTTAGAATGAATAATTAGTTACTCCAGTATTTAACTCTGAAGATAAGATGGTGGTACAAAATCATTGGCCAGTAATTTTAACACCAATGTTATAAAAATGGTTTGAGAGCTATATTAGTGAAATCGTACTTAAAGAAGATAATCTTGCAATGCTTGATATTTTTCAACATGTTTTTTGAAAGGCCATTCTATACTTACTAATGTGTCAAGCTTTTATAATTACATTTCTAGGGCTATGGAAATAAGAATTAGCACAGGTGTAATCCATTTGCATTTAACCAAAACGTTTTACTTACTACCCTTCTATACTATTGATTTGTCATTGGAACAATATAAGGTTAATCAATATTCATGTAGGCAGATTAATTGTTGGATCAGAGGCAGAATCTCAAAGAGTAGTGATTCAAGGAAAAAAATCAGATCAGGCACGGGTAAGATCGGGCGTTCCTCAGGGATCTATGATTGGCCATTTGTTATTTTTGTTTTCATTCCAGAGTGAACATTGTCAGTTGGTTAAGTGCACAGACAATTATAAAACTGACTTTTTTTGCTAATACTGATGCCGATTTTACTAATATTAATAGATATTTACTTTGTTTAGGTAAGTGGGCTCGTACAGTTGATCTCCCATTTAGTAAAAAACTATAACATGTATTTTGCTAAACAAAAATTAAGGACATTTATTACACTGACTACATTTGATTTAAATGGCTAAGCTTGAAATGACGTCTGGGTTGATAGTCTTGTAACCTCCTATGATCTCATGATCCTAGTGGAAGTTAGTGAATATAAGGATCTCGGTATACTGATTGATCCTTTTGCTTTGAAAATCATATGAGAGTCATCTGTAATAAGGCCTTGATATAGATATGTTTGATTTTCAAAAACTTTATAATGAGAGAGAATACGATCTTAGCTACTTTATTTAAGGTATATATTAGATCAATTTTGGAACACAGTATTGTGTCCTGTACTCTTAATAATTGACAGTTTGATTGTATCGAATCAGTACATATAAATTTGCAAAAAGAATACCTGATATTAAGCAGTTATGATAGCTGTGTTTCAGCAGGTCTTAATACCCTCCATTATAGATATATCAGGGTTGACTTTTATTTTCCTATAATGTGTCTAATAACATTTTTTCAGTATTTATTGGGTATGAAAGTATATACTTGGAGCTTTTCTCCCCGGGCCTCTGCTGAAAATGGACATGCATCCAGTCGGACTATCCCAGTCTACAAATGTAAAATAAAAATAATAATCTAAAGGCCTATAAACATCATAATTTAAAGTTCTGTTTAGAGTTATTTAATAAAAAGAAAATAACTTGTCATTTAACACATAGGATGCTACAATTATAAAATAAATTACCATAATATATCAATGAGGCAAATAGTTTTGTAATATTTAAAAAGTCTTAGGTTGACTGAGCTGAAGCCAAGATGTTTGATCCAACAATTACAGAGACAGTGTTCCTTGAAAGCTGTAAATCTTGAATATTTTTTCTAACTTATGAACTTAGAGCATTGCACTTAACTGGGATGAGAAAGTGAGAGAAGAGACTGAACGCTGGTAGTACTGGGAGAGCAGAGTCATCGAATTAGTTCAGTTTATCTATCAAGCTATGCCCCCATCCTTATCTATCAGATTATACTGTATAAGCCCTTTAATTTGTGGAATTTTCTTTATTGCAGATTTAAATTCACTGTTATCTGATGTGCACCTTACAATGAAGCAAAGTTTGTTGCGCAGACTGCCAACATAGGGCAGTATGCATGACTAAATCTATTTGCTGTGTAAATATAAGCACATATATATATATATATATATATATATATATATATATATATATATATATATATATATATATATATATCCACAGTAAACTCTCAGTTAACCGGCACCCATGGGGATTGGTAGATGCCGGATAATTGTAGCTTCTGGTTGCATGAGAGTTACTATTAAAAATGGACACGACAAATACTGTACTCTATACCATAAACACTGTATTGATTTGATTTTAATATTGAAATACAGTAATTAAAAGCCTGGCTGAAATAATATTTTAAACTTATATTTTCTCTAGAAAGCATGGCATGCAGAACAGTTTCCAGTGGCACACTGAGTGAATAAGAATTGAATGAAGTAAATAGAGAGAGAGAGTGAATGCATGTATGAAAGCTGAAGAAACTGTGTGTGAGAGATCGGAGAGAGAGAATGTGCAAACTGATGCAAACGGACTGAGGGAGTGTGCAGCAAGTGTTGACATTTTAGCAAATTGACTTGTTTGGTTTGACTTGTTCTCAGGTTGGGGAGAGAGGGAATTTATTTGTATCTTTTCTTTTTAAAACTCTAAAACTATAAAAACATAAGGTATTTTTCTGCAGGGGTGAGACAAAGTGCAACACATGAAAAATTGAATTGTTGCTACTGTGTTGTATTTCTTTGATTTTATTCTGGTTGGTTGAGAGTTATATATATATATATATATATATATATATATATATATATATATATGTGTGTGTGTGTGTTTGTGTGTGTACATGTACATACATTTGCTTGCTTGTTTGTTTTTTTCTCTGTGCCTCCTCTGACAACTTGGACTATTCATTCCTCCTGGGGCAAAAGGCCTAAGGCAGTGCCTCTAGGAGATATCACCTGGGTGTGGAGCTGTCATCCTTGTGAGGGGCACATTTTCTTTCTTTAAGGCCCTAGCATCCCACACATGCAGAATAGCATTCCCCCAGGTGGGAGTATCACAGGACTGTCACTCACTTTTGCAGGTGACATATACCCTCTGATGACCTCACCATCTGGAATAAACACATCATGCATGTTTCTCAGATCCCCGCTGGGGAAATCAGTGCACTTTTTGTGCCTCAGACACATGCCCCACTCCTAGAGAAAGGTGACCAGGCTCAGCCACTACATGCATTTCCCTTCCCAGCAATCTGTAGCAAGCGCCCAAGCCACTTTAGTCACTCTATATCAATGGAGCTGGTATTTATAGAACTGAGAACACTGGTTAAGCAGGTAGTACATGATCTGTGCTCGTAGTGCATTTTGCTCCAGAGTAATACACTAAATATGATAAGACACTTGATATGGCAACAGCACACAGTGAACACATTTTAGTGAATTAAGGAGAGCTGTTGATCTCCAGCTATTTTGGACTTCATAGACCTTTGAAGTGGTGAATTGTGCCATGACAGACATTGGCAAACCCATGAACTTAAAGCATTGCACTTTATTGGGGATGAGAAAGTGAGAGAAGAGACTGAACTTTGGTGGTAAAGTGAGAGCAGAGTCATAGGATTATCTCAGTTTATCTATCAAGCTATGCCTCCATCCTCTCCTATCAGATTATACCGTATAAGCCCTTTAATTTGAGGAATTCACTTTACTGTTACCTGATGTGTACTTTACAATGAAGCAAAGTTTGTTGCACAGACTGCCAACATAGTTAGGGCAGTATGCATAACTAAATCTATTTGCTATGCAAGAGACTCAACTTTAGTACTAAAGTGAGAGCAGCAACTGTGAATACAAATTTGAATAAAGATGATTAGAGTATAAGGGTGATAGAAGTAGGTACACAGAGGCAGTGGGTTACCATCTGAAGGCATTAGGAATGAATGACCCCATGAAGATTGCACACGTATTGACTAACTTTAGAAATGATACAGGTTACCTGCTTAACAAACCTATCACTGACACTGCCTTGTATAGTGTTTGTGTCGGCCCTACTGGATGGTACCTTAATTAGCTGCCCAGCTTGACCATTCTTCAGGCCAGTCTTGCATGCTGCCATTGGTTCTGTATGGTGTGGTGGTGCAAACAGCCTCACAATACTTCAAAATGGAGCAAGCTGTCAACCTGTGGTCCTTGTAACTAATGTTTTCCATTCATTCCAGTATTCTTGTATTTCCCTGCTTGCTAACTAGATAATTGAACTGATCTTGCATAGGTCCTTTTCAGCCATGATGCTGGCCACAAGCAGAAAAGCAAATGCAATAAATATGGTGGCTAACAACACCTAGAATTTGCCAGCAATTTATTTCAGGAGATGAGAGAGAATCAGACTGCCTGAAAAATCCCACACAGACAATGAGAGACCATGCAAACTCTACACAGACAATGGCCACAGTTCAGTATTGTAATGTAAAAGAATTAATGACTGTGCCATTGTACTGCCCAGTCAGCATTTTATACATTTTATGAAATCTGGCATTAGGCCAAGTCTTCACCAAGGCATGGAACATTTTAAAAGATTTCCTGTTTATAGACAAATAGCTTTGAATGACATCCCTGCTGCTCATATCAGAGATTTGCATGCTGCTATCTGCACCCCATGAAAGAAAATAAGGTTATCCAGTGGAGTGTTGAGGCTCATTTCAGCTTTATTTATTTCTTAATCAAGCTGGTCATCTCACCAAGAATGGACTGTTTCAGCTATGAGGTAGAGGAGGTGGAGTTTCAGTATACATTAAAGACATACACACCTCCAGGCTGGTCAAACAGTATGATGGAGAGGAGACACTGCAGGTGAGGTTAACCATTGACAAGATCCCTATTCAAATCATGGCTAGCTACTGGCCCCCAAATCTGACTCAAGATGCCCAATCCGTCTATTTGGACCTGTTCAACTCTATCAAGATTCAACCCTTTACCCTGGTCCTGGGTGACTTAACTTCCCCAACCATAGATTGGAAGAATAAAAATAATGAAAAACGAATGGCTAAAAACACAAATCGACCATATTACATAAAATTCCAACTGGTAAGCGCTTGCATTCCCTTCATGGAACTTCTTCAGACCAAGTTGTATAATGAACACACTTATTTAAATACTTAACAATAACATGTGACCCAAAGCACTTAATGCCTTAACAACTTTAAAGTTTTCCCTATCAATTAAACCAGGGTATACACATGCATTCAGCCTGAATTGCCAGCAATATTCTTTCCAATCCAGTTCATCTTTTGCATCAAACCTATGATCAAAACCATTAAGTTCATCAATTATTACAAATTTGAAGCATGCCTTATTTTTTTCTAACAAATGTTTTTGCTTAACATGTTTTGCCAAGGCATTGCTTACATCAGTCTTGTCTGCTGCTCTTATATGTTCATTCACTCGCATATAGAATTATCTAATGATTCTTCCTATATAGAATGCTGGACATAATTCACATAGAGCCATGTATATCCCATGAAGGGAATGAAAGTGCTTACCAGTTGGATTTTTATATAATATAGTCAATGTGTGTTTTTAGCAGTTTTTTTTTTTATTTTGCCTTTTTACGGTTATTTTATTTGTTTGTTTGGAAGTTTCGTGAGGTAGTATAGATTGGAAGAGCTACTCATGCCAGAACACAAATCCCCAGAGATTCCTTGATTTTGTCAATGTAAATGCCTTGGAACAGCTAGTCGATACCCCCACAAGGGGTGATAATATCTTGGACTTGTTATTAACCAACATGAGTAACCACTGCAACATCCCTATAGTATCATCCTCCATGGTAAGATCCACCCACAAAGTGGTCACTTTCAAAGTCACCATCTCCCCAATCCCCTCTAGCTAGGATCAGGCATAAAAACTTCTCCAAAGCTGATTGCAGCCTCTTGACGGATGGTATAAACAGCTTCACAGCCCCCTCCCCCTCTCTAGGAACTAGCACCAATATCCAAACCTACACCAAAAGACTATACAAGCATTTATATAGATGCATGGAATCAGGAATACCCAACAGGACTAAATCATCCCCTGCAAGGAAGAGTAAAATTGTCTGGTGGACATCTGCAATAAATAAACTCCATAACAAAAGGAAAAATTTGCTGTCCAAGACCAAGAAGGAGCAGGTTCCCATTTGGAAGCAATGTCTCCTTAGCCCGAACAAGAAAATAAGAGCAAAGTGAAATCCTCCAAAGTAAATAGATATAGCAGACTTGCTGGCTGGCAGATTCAGTGAAAACTTTACCCCTCTGTCCCCATTCCATTAGTAAATCAGGACATCCCCTAGTACCTGCCCCCTTCCCCTTATATCTAGGGAACAGGTCATCACTGCTCTCTCAGTGGCAAATACACCTTTCATGCGACCCGATAACATCCCAGGCTGCATCCTACTTGAACTCAGGCAGAAACTTGCAGCACCATTAGGCACCCTATTCAACAAAAGCCTGAGTACTGGCTTCATCCCAGCTGAATGGAGAGGACAGCCACTGTAATCCCTTTACACAAAGGTGGAACGTCCACGAAACCGGCACATTATAGACCCATCTGTCTAACTAGCCTGATCTTCAAGGCCATGGAACAGATTATCATGGACCTCATTAACAAGGACAATGGCAACCTCCAAACACTTGATCCCACACATTTTCGCTTTGTCAAGGGGAGGTCATGTCTGTGAAATTTGGTCGACTTCTTTGAGACAGTCACCAAAGCCATGGATGAGGAGAAGACATTGCACACTGCCCCTTAATTTGGCCAAAGCCTTTGACAGTATTCCCCACTCGAGCATAATAGATAAACTCTCTCAACTAGGCATCAATCCATATGTTACCAGATGGCTAGCAAACTGGTTCACTGATAGAACCCATGTAGTCAAAATAGGGGAAGCCACCTCAAGCAGTAGACCCGTAACAAGTGACATACCCCAGGGTTTGGTCTTGGGGTATCTGTTATTTGGGACATACTTTTCTGAGGTGCAGGCCAAAACCAGTGGGCTATGACTGACCAAATTTGCAGATGACTACAAGCTGGGTGCTGTCATCAATTGCCCTAGTGATGTGGACATTATCCAAGAGGGTCTCACTCAGACAAATACTGGTGCCAGAAACGTGGCCTCAAGCTGAATACCAAAAAATGCATCATCATACCCTTTGGGGAGAAGTGACATCCCCACAAATTATCACATTAATAACAACATCTTAAGCACTCAGTTGTGAGAGATTTGGGCACTCAGGTTGATAGCAATCTGCTTTTTACCACAATATTGCTTCCATTGTACAGAAAGGCTTCTACGTGGCCCACCTCATAAGTAAGGATATCTCAGCCAGGGACAAGGAGGTATTAACATCCCTATATTCCTCCCTTATAAGGCCCTTTATTGAGTACAACACCCCTTTCAGCATGTACCTCATAAAGCACATGCAGCAGCTGAAGAGACCACAAAGGGCCTCAAACATCTACCATAAACAGTGTGAAAAACTGAAAGGCTGCCTGCCCAGCCAGATAAAATCTTGTAAATAATTCTATATGATTTGTAAATATAAATATAATTCACAGGCTGGTTTTACAAATGTAAAAGAGAACTATATGTTATGATTAAACTATATGTTGTAACGGAGTTTCAAAAATGTAACCACAATGCACCCTGCTAAAAGAAAGCTGATGAAGTAAAGCATTTTATGACTGTTTGATCTCAAGGCTCAGAGACGGGATGTCTGGATGAAGGAATTCTTTCTATTGTCTTAGGACAAGAGTTAATTGCTAGATTTTACATATATAATGTCCTGTATGGCTGTGGCTTCCTGCAGGTGCACATTACTAAAATAAATGTAAATTTTGAGTTTCTGTTAGCCTGGGAAGCTAAATCAAAACTGTTAAGAATTATGTAATCTAAAATGAGTCATGCAGTAATGTGTTATCACTTTAAGACTTTCTCTGAGAGAAAGAATCAGAGCATTTTGGATTTTGTCTGAACCTGAACACATCTACTCACCAATACTCTGCCTTTGTTCTGTATGTATGTAAATTATTTAGAACATTGTTTCTCTTAAAAATAGATAGAAAATAGTAAGTTTAGTCTAGCTGTTTTCTATATTTATGTCAGACTATCCTGCAGTATTATTTTAAGAACTTTCCTGTGTCTGAACTCTTGACTAGCACTGTGTTGAATTGAGGAGATTTGTCTTGTGTTTTTATTATTTATTATTAAATATTTTTAAACCTTTCAACTGTGGCTGTTTTGTGTAGAGATAATTTAAGCTGTAGAGTACATTGCATGTATATAGTGATACTGTCCAAGCTACTCCAATAAGCTTTGCTGTTCATCATACTTACTAATAGGACAATAATAATATTGCACAGTAAAATTGGACACCCTTTGGTAAGGGTGTTATTAGTAGCTGATATTAGTGGTTGGTGACAGTGATTTCAGCCTGGGCAAAAGGGGCATAGCTAGTGAACCTGTGTCAGGAGTGTCTGTGTGTTTGTATATAAATCATATCTCAAAGTGTGCGTGTGTGTGCGTGTGTGTGTGTGTGTGTGTGTGTGTGTGTGTGTGTGTGTGTGTGTGTGTGTGTGTGTGTGTGTGTGTGTGTGTGTGAGCTACCTGGGCAGGGATACGAAGCACTGGTTGGACAGAGAGGTTTTAGCGTGACCACTAGGCTGAGACCTGTACCCTATAGCTGTGCCAGTGGGAGTCTTATTGGGGATCTGGAGAGAGATGGAGAAACCAGCCCCAGACTGACTGTGATCTCTGTGGGCTTTTAAGGGAAATGGTACTTTACTGTGTGTGTACTTGTTATCCTTCCCAATGTGGATGCCCCTCACTGGTGTTAGTGGTGAGGATTGAGGCTCCTTAATTAATGGACCAATGCACGGGTATCACATATTAATTGTTTGGCAGTGGTGGGATATCTACACCACATATTAATTGGTTGGCAGTGGTGGAATAGCCACATCAAATATTAATTGTTTGATAGTGGTGAGTTAGCCACATCACATACTAACTGGCTTGAAGTGGTGTGGATAGTGAATTCCTGTAGCTTGTGTGCAGTGATCACTGCGGGTGTTTTTGTACTCTTAAATCAGCCACGCAGTGAATATTCAGAGTATAGCAAGCTGACAAGGAGCCACTTGGTTGAGATGTGCCAAGCTAAGGGACTGGTGCATGGAAATCTGACCAAGGCAGACATGATTGCAGCTTTTGTCACAGCTGCATCAGAAAAAAGCAATCAGGTGGGCAATCAGACTGGCCATGGAGATGTACAACACTCAAAGAATGGACATCTCACACTTTCTGCAGAGGACTTAAAAATCCATCTAAAGAGCCAAAGAGACTTGAGTTGGATGCCAGGCATTTGGAAACAAAAGCAGCAGAGAGACTGAGACATCTACAGGCTGAGGCGAATGAGAAACTGCTACACCTGGAAGCTGAGGAGGAGAGGCAGATAGAGCATGAAAAGGAGATGGTGACTCTTCACCAGGGTCATAGAAGTAATGGGGAAGGGAGTAACCAGACCCCAGAAGCACAAACGGTCAGTAAATTTCTTCCACGGTTTACAGAGGGGTATAATTTTGATAGTTTCATTCATATGTTTGAGAGGGTATGTAAACAGTATGATGTTGACCAAAGACTCTGGGTACGGTTCCTGACCCCCTTACTCCATGGTAAAGCTGTAAATGTACTTTCCAAACTGTCAGATAATGATTTCTTAAATTATACTGCTGTTAAGAATTGCTTGCTAGAATGTTTTTAAGCTAACACCTGAAGCGTATAGGAAAAAGTCTTATGAGCATAGACACAAGGCAGATGAAAGTGTGTGTGAATATGTTGCTGAACTGAGCACTTATTTTCATAGGTGGGTGAGTGAATGTCAAGTCACTACTTTTGAAGGGCTGGCAGACCTTTTGGTGAGGGAACAAGCCCTTAGCACTTTGCCTGAGGACATGAGGGTCTGGTTAACTGATAGACAATGTGCTACTTCAGATGAGGTGAGGAAGAAGGAAGACCTATACCTAGCAAGCAGGGCATCACTGCACAGGAAAGGGACACCCAGTACTGCTCATGGGTTTAAGGGAACCCAGGGTGGGCAGCCCAGACTGCCCCAACAGAATCTGCCAGTAGCAGGGGAAGCCACTAGTCCAGTTACACATCCAAGGCTTAGGGTTAAATGTTTTGAATGCAACCAGTGGGGCCATGAGGCATACAGATGTCTATGGAGGCAATGTGGGGAACGAAAGGTGAGGGAGCCAGTAAGTGGGAAAGACAAAGTGCCAATAGTAGGCTGTCTTGAAAAAACAGGGGTACCAAACTACCATCCTGCAGATGTCCTGATAGGGAAAGATTTTGATGAGGCAGTACTATGTGGTTATGCAGTTACACGCAGTCAGGTTTCGAGACAAGCATGTGGGTCAGTTAGCCTGGGGGAGACCCAGACAGACCGCATACTTGCAGCCAGCACTGGTGTGGTGGTTACTTCATGGAGGGAGCCACTCTGTAGCAGTGCAACTGAAGGTGAGCCACAGCTGCTTGTGGGTACTGATGGTCCCTTGAACAGAGTGACTGCAAGGGCAGAGGTGAGTAGTAATACCCAGGCTGACAGTGAGTCACCGCTGTCAGAGAATGCCAGACTTCCTGTGGAAGGGGAGCTGGGAAGGGTTACAAAGACAGAGTTGAGACAGGCTCAGCTCTCAGACCCTACATTGCAAGGCCTGAGGCAGGTAGCTAGTTAGTGAGGCAACTGATTCTCAAGGGAAGGGGGAAATCTGTATAATGGAACAAAGGGCTACTGTATAGAGAGTGGACCCCTGAGGAAGGGCTAGAAAGTGAGAGAATGCAGCAGTTGGTAGTGCCTAGAGCCTACCATCTGGCGCTTCTAGTCATAGCCCATGATAATCCCTTAGCAGGTCATATGGGTATAAAACATACAAAGAGACATATTATGCAGAACTTGTGTTGGACTGGAATTTCCAGAGATGTAACAGGGTACTGCAGGACCTGTGAGCAGTGCCAAAAGGTAGGCAAGGCAGGAGACAGGGTGAGAGCTCCTTTGATGCCGTTGCCTGTGATTGAGGAGCCATTTCAGAGGGTAGCTATGGATATTGTGGGGCCTCTGAGTACCCTAAGTTCCACGGGGAAAATTATATCCTAGTGGTAGTAGATTATGCTAGAAGATACCCTGAGGCAGTGGCTTTGTCCTCCATTGAGGCAAAAAAGGTGTCAAATGCTTTGTTAGAGGTTTTCAGAAGGGTAGGTTTCCCAAAAGAAATACTGACTGATAGAGGTGCCAATTTCATGTCAGACCTGCTGGCTTGTCTGTAGAAGTACTGTGGGGTGAAGCTCCTGAAGACCACCCCATATCATCCACAGACTAATGGTCTTGTTGAGAGGTTAACTGTACAATCGAGTCCATGCTACTGGCATTTGCAGACCAGTTTAAGAGGGATTGGGACAAATATTGCCCCATCTGTTGGTTGCTTACAGAGAGGTTCCCCGAAAATCCACAGGTTTTTCACCCTTTGAGTTGTATGGCCATAGGGTGAGGGAGCATCTAGATTTAATTCGTGATGAGTGGGAAAGTAACTGTGAATCTCACAAGGAGTCTGTTGTGGCATATGTCCTTAACCTCAGGACAAGACTCAGGGAACTCATGGCTTGGCCTAGGAGACCCTGACAGAAGCACAACAGCAGAAAAAGGTCTGGTATGACAGGAATGCTCGAGCTAGAGTGTATGCTGTAAGGCCGCAGGTAATGGTTCTCATTCCTGTCAGACGCAACAAGCTGCAAGCAGCTTGGGAGGGACCCTACAAGGTGATAAGAAAGGTAAGTGGTGTTAACTACATGGTAGAACTGCTAGGCAGGAGCACAAATTGTACCATGTTAACATGATGAAACCTTACCATGATAGGAAGGCCCTTGTGTTGAGTATTTGCAGTAGATTGCAGGAGGAGTCTAAGGGAGATCTGGTGACTGATCTCCTCAGTGAGGCTCGTACTGACATCTCAGTAGAAGGGGTAGCAATGTCCCAGCAGCTATCTCCTACCCAGGTTTGAGAAATCCAAGTAGTGTTACAGGAGTTTGGGGACATGTTTACTGGAAACCAGGGTGCACCCACCTGGTGCAGCACCAGGTGGATACAGGACCCCAAAGGCCTATTAGGCAGGCCCCTTATAGGGTGCCTGAGAGAGTCAAACAGTCTCTGAGGGAGGATATGCAAGAGATATTGGAACTAGGGGTACTTCTAGAGTCCAAAAGTCCCTGGGCTCCACCAGTGGTGCTGGTGTCAAAGAAGGATGGCAGCACCAGGTTTTGTGTAGACTACAAGAAATAGTCATACAGAGTCAGATGCTTACTCCATGCCTAGGGCAGATGAAGCCCTAGAGCAGCTGGGTGGGGCTAAGTATCTTACCACCAATGATTTTACCAAGGGTTACTGGCAGGTGGCCTTGACTCCCAGTGCTAGAGAAATATCAGCCTTTTTTTACTCCTTTTCACTTGTATGAGTTCACAAGGATCCCCTTTGGGATGAAAAATGCCCCAGCAACTTTCCAGAGGCTGGTAGATTATATCCTAGCAGGAGCAGGAGGGGTTGTCCTTGCTTACCTAGATGATATTGCCATCTACAGCCATTTCTGGCAAGAGCACCTTCAACATGTCAGGGATGTGCTGAGCAGACTACAGAGGGCAGGGTTGACCATTAAACCGAGCAAATGTTAGGTGGGTATGACAGAGGTCTCCTACCTGGGACATAGAGTGGGGAGTGGTAAGATCAGGCCAGAACCTGCCAAAGTGGAAGCCATTTGGGCATGGCCTGCCCATGTTACCAAAAAGCAGGTGAGGGCATTCTTAGGAACAGCAGGGTACTACAGAAAGTTCGTCCCCAGTTATAGTACCATAGCTGCTCCCCTCACAGACCTGACAAGGAAGAACAGGCCAGATAAGGTAGTGTGGACCACAGCATGTAAGTAGGCATTCCAGAAGCTTAAAGAAGCTTTGGGAGGACCCCCTATGTTAGCCAGTCCAGATTACAGCAAAGAATTTGTTGTGCAGGTGGATGCTTTGAATCATGGGGAGGGGGCTGTACTTAGCCAGATTTCTTCAGAGGAAGAAGAGCACCCCATGGTTTATCTCAGGCGTAGGCTCCAACCCAGGAAGGAATGCTATGCAGCTGTTGAAAAGCAATGTTTAGCCATAGTGTGGGCACTGCAGAAACTTCAGCCTTATCTGTATGGAAGGAAATTCAATGTTGTTACAAATCACAATCCCCTAACATGGTTACACCGAGCCAACCAGCAAAATGCTAAGTTGCTAAGATGGAGCCTAGGGTTGCAAGCATATATGTCAGTGCAGCACACAGTGGGATTAGCAATGCCAATGCAGACGGGTTCTCAAGACGGGAATGGGATATGGTATACTCAGACCTATACCCTCTCAAGCAATGTTTCTTATGGGTCACTTGAAAAACTAGCTTGAGTTCTCAGGGAGGGGAGAAATGTGAAAAACTGAAAGGCTGCCAGGCCAGCCAGATAGAATCTTGTAAATAATTCTGTGTGATTTGTAAATATTAATATAATCCACAGGCTGGTTTTACAAATGTAAAAGAGAACTATATGTCATTATTAAACTATGGGCCGGATTCTCAGAAGCTTGCACGGAGTGTTAGACTAGTGTATGACGTCACACAGGCAAGATGTCTGCCGTGTGATCCAATGCACGAGAGCTGCTAAAGCTAGTCTTGCATGGACAGTGTCATGGTATGCAAATTACCTCATTTGCTGGTGAAATACATGCAAATGAGGTAAATTTGAGATCCAACAAACATTAACCTGTCCGTGGAAGATTAGTGTTAACTGCAGAAATGTACTGCGTTGGTAAATGAGTACATTTCTGCAAATAGCTAAACGGAGCTATGACAGCTCCAAATAAAGGATGCATACAGTTGAGGAAGCATGCCAATGGCCAAATATAAGGCCATTGGCAGTGCAAAATGTTTAAAAACATAAAAATTTAACTTTTTTTTCCTTGATCTCCGATGTTTAAGCATAGCGCAGCACCGTGCAAAACATGCTGTGCTTAAAAAAACAAGAAAATTATTTTAAAAAGCCAAAAATAGGCATTTTCACTAAAAAGCTTATTCTGCCATGCAGGTAAATGGCAGGCTGAAGACAACATGGCTACTGACTAGTGGCTGCTAACTGGGGGGGGAGCTTAGTGTAAGAGATGTAACCATGCATTACTAGGCAATCCTATGCAAATGAGGATAAGGATAGTGAATCCCAATTTTACCCAGCATGTGAGGCATGTCCCAAGAATGTAAGATTTGGAGTATTTGAGTGTAAGTCTAGAATATAGGTGACATCATGAGGGTGTGTGTCAGACAAGGCTGTAAGCTAATTGGAACACAGTGGCTCGTGTTTGCCCTGAGTTGCTCAGGATTGCAAAGAGACGTGTCTGCAGTTGTCCTATTTGAAAACCTCAAACCCAAGGTGCACACTGTTATAAGATAGGAAACTCCTTGCATACATGCACACAGCATGTGCGCGCATTGGTGTGGTGCTTCCCCCTGGGCAGAAACAAAAAGGCAAAAGGAAGGAAAAGAAGTAGTAGGAAGTTAACCAAGGAGAACTAGCAGAGCTGCCAGGTGAACTATATCAGAATCGGCCAATTACACAGGCAGCAGTCTAGCCCAGCCCAGCACTTTAAACTCTGCAAACACCATTCTCCCCTGCTTTTTCTCAAGAACTCTGCAACACTGCAGTATACAAAGAGGGAAAGCTTAAAAAGCTTAAGTCAGACAAAATGTTAGGGGCTGCTCTTGCTATCATAAACCAACATGTGCAAGGTGCTGAGGGTAGTGATGTTGTGAATGCTGCTGAGCAACCCACAGTGAGGAGATGGAGAAGAGTGTACAGACCCAGAGTAACCTACCAGGGGCTACATGAGCTGGAGATAGTGAAGTGCTATAGAGTGGACAGGGACCTCCTACAGCAAATTGTTGAGCTGTGCCGGCCACGCCTCACACACAGAACCAACAGAGGGGAACCCATCCCAGTGGATACCAAGGTATGTGTTGGCCTAAGAATACTAGCTACGGGTACCTTCCAAAAACCAACTGGTTATATGATGGGGATTTCACAGGCATCAGCATCCAGGGTACTCCATCAGTTCCTGGATGCCATGTCAGCACATGTCAGTAACCACATATATTTCCCCACTTCCCGTGAGGCATTGGCCAGCAATATGCATCTTTTCCACCAAATAGCAGAATACCCTGAGGTAGTGGGTGCAATAGACTGTGCATGCACATATGCATCAAAGCACCACCTGATGAGCAGGGTAGGGTTTACATCAACCGCAAAGGCTTCCCCTCCATCAACTGCTAGTTCGTGTGCAATGCACAGGGCATAATAATGAATGTGTGTGCTGGATGCCCTGGAAGCTATCACGATTCTCACATTTGGCATCTGACCCAGCTGTACCAGTCATTTGCCAGTGAGGACATTCCCTATGGTCACCTAATAGGGGATGCTGGATACGCACTGGAGCCATGGCTGATGACACCCATCAGAAATGCACACACACCTGAACAAGAACTCCATAATGAGGCACATGCACAAACAAGAATTATAATAGAGCATGTGTTTGGGATGCTCAAGTCACGGTTCCGGTGCCTGGACACATCTGGTGGAGCCTTGCAGTACTCACCAACTACATGTACCCAAATTGTTATGGTATGTGCCATGCTACACAATATGATCCTGCGGAAACAGCTGCAGCAGGTACAGCATGGGGCAGGGCCAAATAGCCCCCCACCATTGCCAAGGTCTGCACAGGCACAGCATGACTCAGAGGAGGAACAACCTGAGCCTGCCCCAGTAGGCAGAAGGAGGCATGCCCAGTATGCCCTGGCCTTGGCAAAGAGGCAATGCATAGCACATTCACTGACTCACAAAGGAACCCTGGAAATGATACCTCTCTCTGACTCGCACATACAGTAAAAGGGATGCCTAAATTGACACTACCTGTTTTCAAACATGTATATGGAGTGTACTATGTGCATCCGACATAGGCAGCCCTGCAGCACCACCCTCAATACTGGCACAGATACAACTTAAGTCACTCACACATACCAGTTAGGGGGGGGTCACATCCCTAACAGTCACAGCCAGCAGGACAGTTGTAAACAAACGCAAACACAAACAAATGCTGTATCATGCCCTCTAAAGAGGCCTGTGGGTAACCTCCTCCCAGGCCTATGCAGACAGATAACAGCAGGCCAGGCAGTGTGATGTGGGTTGGGTAGGCTATGAAGTCACAAACTAATATGTGTGTACTTGGAAGCTAAGGTCTGTAGTACAATGGTATGCCTCAAGCCAGTACAATAGGCAACAGTACAGACTGAAATGGAGTACCTGACATAGCAGTGCAGGCCTAGCAAATGTGTATAAGGGTCAGGTGTACCCCTCATCCTATGTACACCCACAGTAACAATCAGGTGTGCCCCCCCCGGGTAGAAATGTACAAATAATAGCTGCCCCCCCCCCTATATGTAGAAATGTTTATAAGTCTATGCAAATTGACTCATGGAAGCCCTGCAGGCACAGCATGCTTTTTTGTCGATGTACAACACAAAAGTGTGCCCCGAAGTAAAAATCAGCTTGATTTTTCACAGACATATAGTATATATGCCCATAGTGGGCATGCTCACACACAAACAAATTTAGCAAATTTCAGTCAACAACATACTGAAAGGTCATACTGGGCATGCTCACACACTTAGGCCATGTCTGAGTACAGCAGTAGGCCACACATATCTGGCAGTTGTAGTTCTTATTCCAGACATATGTCACTATTCATCAATCCTGCCTTGCACACACACTGATAAGAAAACAGACCCATATAATATATTGGACCCCTGTCATAATCAAACTATTTAATACAAGTACTTAAGTTGTTCAAAGTTAAAATCCAAAGAAGATCAATAAATCTCCGATCAGTATCATCAAGAAACAAAGAGCACTCCTAACATTATCCAAGCCAAGCTCTGCCAAAAATATTGCCAAAGATTACATAGAGAACCATGAAGCTTTCTTTAGCTATGTCATAAATATCAATGTAAACTCATATATGTTCTGAGTTAGTGCAAATTGCAAATGAATACATGTACATGACTGACATTGCCAACATCTTGTCAGACAGGTTCATACATATTTACCCCCCCTCACTGACAAAAGGGCCCATTACCATACCTGGAGATTGTGAAAACCCAGAAATCACATATACAATGGTTAAACAGCTCTATCCAAACCTAAAAACATAGTGTTTATGGGATGACATGGTGTCCCTGGCTGTGTCATATGTGAACTCCAAAGCAAACAGACCCTGCACCTGAACAGTCTGTTGAGAGTCACCCTCTGTACAGGATATGAAACTGTTGAATAGGTTACAGCAACGTTTGGCACACTCCACAAGTGTTGGTAAACAACAGACCATGGGAACTGTTGTCTTATAAGACTAATAAGCCTGATCTGCAAGGCCATGGAGTCCATCATTATGAAACTCATAAACAGAGCTATTGGGAGCCTACAAACACCGAACCCTACCCATTTTGGTTTGGTCGGGGGCACCTCATGGTCCCTAAACCTGTTAGACTGTTTTCAAGGCAGTTACCCAGGACATACATCAATGAAATGAGCTCCACGTGGCCTACATAGACCTTGAAAAGCCCTTTTCCAACATCCCACACACATGTCGTATCCACAAAATCAACAACCTGTGCATAAACACTTATGTCATCTGATTGATTGCCAACTGGGGCACAGATAGATCCCACAGGGTAAGAATTTGTGGTCTCCCTGTTGGACAGTAAGCTGGTAACAACTGCTGTCCCCCATGGCTCAGTCCTGGGACCCCTCCTGTCTGATGTATACTTTTCAGTACAGTCAAACACATGAGGGCTATGGTTAGCAAAGTTTGTGGATGACTGCAAAAAGGTTGTCATAATCGATGTTTGGGACAACAGAGACATACTTAAAAAGGGTCTCAGTCAGACAGATGTGTCAAAATTATGGCCTCGAGCTGCAGTCATACAAATACCACATAGGTGACAACACCCTAAATATGGAGGTAATAATAAGGGATCTATGGACACAAGTGGATAGTCATCTCTACTTTCACAAACACATTCACAACATGGTTAGAAACTCATGCTATGTGCCCCCACTAATTGCCAAAGTCTTTGCATGTAGGTCAAAGGAGGTTTCCTCTACTCATCAGTCATCAGACCCTTCAGAGAGTACCATGACACACTTGCGATGTATCTGACTAGGCACCTTCAGCAGCTAGAAAAAACACTAAAGTACCTCAACAAGAGGATTACTGGCCTCAAACAGTTGCCCCATGCAACAAGACTGAAGTAACTCAATCTGTACTCTATTGCATACCGTCTACTCTGGCGATCTCTGCCCAACATACAGGTCCATGTCCAATGCAAAACTGATGTACATGCTCTATCTGAAGTAAACCCAAGCTCACTGTGCCAAATGCTCTAGGGATATAATCAACTCATCAATAAATAGAACATGGAGGGATACATTACTAACTCACAGACTTCCCTTGCTTTGGAACAGGCTCCCAACCTACATTAAGCTGAGCCCCTCACTGACACTCTTCCAGAGGAGCCTTGATGAGTGCATGTGAAACTGAACTTTCACACCATGGATCACTTCATCAGTTCTACTACACAGAGGCATAGGGAACTAACCCCAGGTGTGGTGATAGCTGCATACTCTGGCCATACTAATATATGCCTTCAGGCAGATAGTCTATTACCTACCTATGTACCTATATATGTGGGGAGAACACAATATAATGAGCCAAAGATGGATGGGCAGAGATGTGTGTAAGAGGGTGACCATGACAAGGAGTCATCCAGGACTGTCCCACCCAGCACACATCCCAATGGCACAAAAGACATGAGGTGCACATCTCACCCAGTGTACATAATAGCCACCAGTATCTGTAAGCATTGCAGAGTATGTGGTGAATGTGCCTGCTGTACAACATGACTGTACAATGAAGTACACATCTACTATCTGTAGACATGTACGTGTCACATAGGTTCATAGGTATGTAGTAGACTATATTCACAAAGGCATATATTAGCCTAGGCAAGTTGTGCAGCTTTCACCACCCCATTGGTTAGTCTCCTAAGCCCTAGTTCTAATAGTTAGTACCCTAAGCCCCTATCTAGTGGGGCTGCTGATGTTATCCTCAGCATGAATTGTCTGTTTCCCATCCACTCAACAAGGTTCCTATTGAAGAGTGTCAGTAAGGGGCTCTGTCTGATGTACATTGGGACTCTGTTCCACAGTAAGGCAAGTCTCTGGGATGGTACTCTATCCCACCAGCATGTTGTATTCATTGTTGTGATGAGGTTCATATCCCCGGAGTGTGTAGTGTAACTCAATTTTGTTTTCCTTAGATGAAGCATATTCAGCAGTTATGTGTTGGACATGGCTCTGTATGTTAGGCAGAGTTTGCCTCTGAGTAGGCAGTACACAACAGAGAACAGACTTAGTTTTTCCAGTTGTGTTGCATAACGCAACTGTTTGAGGCCAGTAATCCTCTTGGTGAGCTACCTCTGTGGTCTCTCCAGCTGCTGGATATGCCTAGTCGAGTACATCCAAAATGGTGCATTGTACTCAATGATGGGTCTGATGACTTAAGAGTAGAGGGCCACCACTACCTCTTTTGATCTTGATGCAAACCCTTTGTTGGTTAGGTGGGCCACATAGGATTTCCTAACCACTTTGGCAACATGGTTGTCAAAGGAAAGATGACTATCTACTTGTGTCCCCAGGTCCCTTATTACCTCTTCAGTTTTTAGGGGGTAACACCTATGTGGTAGTTTGTGTGTACTTTGTTTTTCCCAAAGGGGATTACTATGCATTCTTTCACATTGAGCTTAAGGCCATGATTCTGACACCACACATCTGTCTCATAGAGTCCCTTTTGGAGAATACTTGTGTTATCCGGGGAATCTATTATGGCACACACTTTGCAGTTCCCAGCAAACTTAGTCAACCACAGCCCTCCTGTGTTGGCATGTACTGCTGAGAAGTATATACCAAACAGGAGGGGCCCCAGGACTGAACCCTGGGGGGACACCAGTTGTTACCGGTTTAGAATCTGACATGTAACCAGCAACTCTTAATTTATGGGCTCTATCTGTGAGCCAGTTTGCAATCCATCTTGTGATGCATGGAATTATGCCCAGGTTGGTGGGTTCATCTATGATACCTGACTGGGGAATGGTGTCAAAGGCCTTAGTAAGGTATAGGTAGGCTGTGTGGAGCTCCTTTCAATCATCTGTAGCCTGGGTAACTATCTCAAAGAAATCCACCCAGCTCAGGAGGCATGATCTGCCTTTGACAAAGCCAAATTGGGTGTGCTCAACTGTGTGAAGGTTCCCAATGTCTTTATTGTTGAGTTCCATTATGATTGGCTCCATTGCCTTGAAGATCAGACTCATCAGGCTCATAGAGTGGGAATGCCAAGGGTCTGTTGTGGCCCCACCCCTGTGGAGTGGGAAAAATGTTGCTGTGCAACATTCTATGGGTACATATCCTGTAGAGAGGATGTAGAGAGAGGTGTAGGTATCCTTGATGAATATGGATACATCCCCGCCCTATGTGTTATGATTCAGGTTCTGATGCCAGAAGGTATGGAATGAGTAGTATCCTGGTAGTGCTGGTGTGCTCTCTGGAGCCTTGAACTAGGTCTCTGTTACTGCACAGATATCAATATTCTCTATACTGAGGAGTGCCTCGAGTGTGTGCATCTGGAGGCTAAGACTTCTGGCATTGAGTAGCATTTAGCTCACTTTGTGGTTATTTGTGTTGGTTACGGGGGTTGGTTTGTCCTTTGAGCCTTGCCTAAAAAAGGTAATATGGGGACAGCAAGAGACTTGGCCAGTATTCAGAAGCATAGGGGTGACAGGTGCAAACCATCTCTAGTGAAGTAACAAGGCTTGTCTATTATGTCATCCCAGGCAGACAGAGACTGGATCCCCTTTGAATGACACCAGAAGCTCAGCCAATTGTTGAAGTTTATCATCTTTCTGTTATATTGCAGTATCATGTAGGTGAAGGTTAGATGCTACTCAAGGTCAGGGTCATACCAGCCTGGGCTACATGTTCATAGAGATACTACATATCACTTGTCATGTTGTCCTGGGGGTATGTCTCAGATCATTCACACTGACATGTACAAAGACCTCATCATATATGTACCTGTTCTGGAGGGATGTAAGTGCTTGTGTTATGTGGTGGATCATAGCACCTGATGGACAACTGACAGTAACCTTCCCCTTGTCCAGCCTAGTGAGTGGAACATCTGTGTGCCTGACTATGGAGTCACCTATTACTAGTGTGTTGGGTATGTTGTTTTGCCTTAGGATCTGTTGTGAGGCACACTGCCTTGGTGTATTATGTGTTTTCTGGCATGTGCTTGGAGGTGCATGTTGCTTGCTTGTCTGCTTAGGAGGACACTTTCTCTTTTTCAGATTAATATTTGTATTCTCCGAGTATGTTAATGTGTATTTATGTGTGTGTTTTGCTGGTGCTTATATTGTAGGTCTATGTGAGACTGTTGGTGTTGTGCTTGTATGACCCTACTCCTCTTGACTGTATTTTCCAGTATTGGGTTGACAGAGCTTAGCCTCCAGTTTGACCCTGTGTGTGCCAGCATGTGGTGCATCAACCCATACATATGGTCATGGCCTATGCATACAATACACTCACAATACACCTAGTATGATAAGCCTGCTAAGGTTAGCAAATGTGAAAAAAAACTTTGGGCAAACTGTCAGCGAGTAATGTCTGTATTGCATCCTGTAACTCCATATTGCTTGCTGAAGTGTAAAAAAGTACTTAATTTGGATTAAGAACCCCGCACTTGCCAACTGTGTATGTGTGTGTCTTTCTCTCCCTGGGGAGAGAGCAACCTTTTTGGAGACTACTCACACCCCTTAAAAGTGATATACTCTTCTTTGTCAAGTCTGATGATGTCACCATCTTACAAATTTACCTGTGGGAAGATGAAATCCCAGTAATGTGTATAGTGTGTAGTGTAAATGTGTACTGCTGTAGTATCATAATGTAGTTAGGTAGGAGTTTGAATCCCGCACTTGCCAAGTGTGTGTGTGTGTGTGTGTGTGTGTGTGTGTGTGTGTGTGTGTGTGTGTGTGTGTGTGTGTGTGCGCATGCGCGTGTGCGTGCGTGTCTCTCTCTCTCTCTCTGGGGAGAGAGCAACCTTTTTGTAGACTACTCACACCCCTTAAAAGTGATATACTCATCTTTGTCAAGTCTGATGATGTCACCATTCTACAAATACACCTGTGGGAAGGTGAAATCCCAGTAATGTGTATAGCGCGTCGTGTAAATGCATACCGCTGTAGTATCATAATGTAGTTAGGTAGGAGTTTGAATCCCACACTTGCCAACTGTGTGTGTGTCTGTCTTTCCCTGGGATTAGAGAGCAACCTTTTTGGAGACTAACCACACCCCTTAAAAGTGCTTTACTCATCTTTCTCAAGTCTGATGATGTCACCATCCTACAAATACACCTGTGAGAAGGTGAAATCCCAGTAATGTGTATAGCGCATTGTGTAAATGGGTACTGCTGTAGTATCATAATGTAGTTAGGTAGGAATCTGAATCCCACACTTGCCAACTGTATGTCTGTGTCTGTCTCTCCCTGGGAAGAGAGAGCAACCTTTTTGTAGACTACTCACACCCCTTAAAAGTGATATACTCATCTTTGTCAAGTCTGATGATGTCACCATCCTACAAATACACCTGTGGGAAGGTGAAATCCCAGTAATGTGTATACCGTGTTGTGTGAATGCGTACTGCTGTAGTATCATAATGTAGTTAGGTAGGAGTTTGAATCCCACACTTGCTAACTGTGTGTGTGTTCCAGTTGTGTCCAGGTGTGTGTGTGTGTGTGTGTGTGTGTGTGTGTGTGTGTGTGTGTGTGTGTGACACTGTTGGTCAATGTGGAGTGGGTTTTGATTTTTCTAGTGTATTACATATCACAATGACAACTGCATGTGCATAACACATGTAAGGTAGCTGTGGGGCAAAGCCATATACATACATGTGACCTCAATTTTTTCATAGGTGGATACTATGCTTTCTCCATGAAAGCATCTGTTAGCCTTGCCAGAGCATGCTGGTGGTTTCCAGACCTTAGGTTACTTCTGTATGCTTGTGACAAGCTTAGCCACTGCAGTGATCCCTGGGCTACGTCTTCTGTTTCACATCCACTCATCATAGTTTCTATTGAAGAGTGTGAGTGAGGGTTTATGCTTGAGGTATATTTGAATCCTGTTTCAAAGCAAGCAAAGGCTGGCAAAGATGACTAATCATTATAGGTGTGCAACAACCTCTGTTGATCTGCATGCAAACCCTTTATTGCTTATGTGCTCCACAGAGGGATTTTCAAAACCCTTTGGTAATGTGATTATCAAAGGAGAGATGACTAAACACATGGCTCTATGTATACAGTAGTACCTGTTCCACATTTTGGGGGCTACTACCTATGTTGTACTCTGGGGATACTTTATTTTCTTAAGTGGATAACTATGCTTTCTTTGGCTTATAGCTTTACAGCATGATTTTGACATCAGGTATCTGTCTCTGATACCCTTTTGGAGGATGTGCTTGTCATCTGGAGAATAAAGTATAGCCCACAGTATGCATTTTCATCAAACATGGGCAGACACATCTCTACTGTGTTTTCCTGCACCTAAGAAAACTATATGCCAAACAGGAGTGGTCCCAGGACTGAGTGCAGGTGAATACCTCTTGTTACTGGCATAGAATTGTACATGGAGGCTGAAAATGTTACTGTGTGTCCTACATCTGTGCGTCAGTTGTCAATCCATCATCTTAATAGTTGTTTATGGTCAGTCTGTTGAGGTTATATATATAATACCATAATGTGGGATGGGTATGAATTGCTGGGTGAGCTATAGCTTGGCTGTGTAGACCTCCCCTCCCTCACCTATAGCCTTGTTAACTGGCTTGAAGTCTACTAGGTGTAGGAGCCATGACCTGGCCTTTAGAGAACCTAAGTGGGTATGGTGCAGTGTTTGCAGGTTCATAATGTCTCTGTTATTGAGTTCCATAATGCTGTGCTCCATAGCCTTCCAGATAACATTTGTCTGGCTTATAGGGTGAGAGTTTCCAGGATCTGTTGTAGCTCTACCCTTAATCAATTTATGTTAACATTTGCACTGGGTGTGATGAGGGTGGACAGGATTATGAATAAGTATATTAGAGGGTCAGCCCAGGTTTGAAGGTTAGTAGACCAAGCCAGATAGGCAGGATTACGTTGGTTTGTACATGTGCTGAGGAGGTATGCAGAGTATATTGTGAAAAAGATGCTTAGGATGAAGCTGCCAGGTAACAGGAAAAGACGAATGCCTAAGATGAGGTTTATGGATGTGGTGAGAGAGGACATGCAGGTGGATGGTGTGACAGCGCAAGATGCAGAGGGCAGGAAGAAATGGAAACAGTTGATCTACTGTGGCAACCCCTAATGGGAGCATCCAAAAGGAGAAGAAGAAGTTATAGCTCAACACTTGTGGACCGTGAACACCATTACTGTGCGTCATTCCACAAGTATGTAACCTGTATAGAGGCTGCATCTGAACAGAGTGTTTAGGTGAGTGGTTACTTCATATGTCAGCTTGTGTATGACACAACCAGTGACACTGTCTGGTACCATTGCCACTGTGGTTTGGACTTTGGTAAAGAGATGTTTTAACTAGAGTGTCTGTGAATCATCGGGTTTTACATTCTTAAGGTCTGAAAATATGGCCCTTGTGTAATGACAGGGTGGTGAAATCCGAATTCAAACTGTCTGACAAGATATTGGTAATGTCATTCAGATAAGTCTACTTTGTGACTATTTACATTAACTCTGACCCGACCTGAGATTTCCCCTCTAGATTATAAACAACGCTAAAGAAAGCTTTAGTGTTGTCTTTGGAATCCTTGCCAATTTGTATTTTGAAGCTTGTCTTGTATGATTAATGAGGGCTTGAATTTTCCCAATGATACTGACCAGAGAGGTTATCCCTTCTTGGTATGTAACTCTTTTTTGGTACAACTTCACACTTTCTATTATATATTTAGTTTATGGCAGGTGTCCATGAGACTAATGCACTTTTACTGTATAAGCGAGTATTTCTTGTGTTTGTGATAGCACGGTCCATGCAACCCTGTAGGTGAACAGTGTGCATTACTAAAGGATTATGCAGCTGGGACAGTGTTAACCTTAGTAATGCAAACCAATGACAGATGGCAACAACAGCATCACCCACAGCACAGTGTCTGTGTCACACACACACACATGCGTACTCAAGTTCCAAAATGTGTGTAGTACAATGCATACTGGCCACCAATAGAAACTATGGAGTGTTAACACTGGCCAATACAGGGCATGTCACCCTGCCCATGTATCCAATATGCATGTACATGCAGACAGTGCACTTCCACCATGTTCACAAATGGACACCTGCAAACCTGTGTTGCACACACCCCACACTTACTGTCCACTGTATAATGCATGTTGACACAACTACACACATCAGCCAAGTGGCACATGGGCAAACAAAACACAATTTGAATAAACACTGGTGAAAACAATACAACATTGCTAATTACAGCTTTAATGCATCATGCCTGCTCAGCTACACCTTCAAGGATATCATTACACTTTACTGCTGACAACATGCTACACATCCAACCATTGCTATACTTTATTAAAGTTACCCTTTGCATCACCATCATGTTAGCATGTTCCTGCATCAGTGTTACAGATGACAGGAGGCGGCACAGGTTTCATCATATGCACAGGGTGTGTTGTTGGTTTGCAGGAGGCCTACAATGAGCCATACAGTCAACATGTGTGTGTGTGAGGGCCATGAGTACTGTTATGGGCCATTGTTGATGTCATGTGTGCTGGTATGTGTTTGCCTTAGGTTTCTGGTTTATGTGTGTGTGTCTGCATGCACACAGTTCCACCATGTGACTGCCATATACGGGGATTTGTGAGACAGCTACAGACTGTACCTGGCAGGCTTTACAGATCACTGTCTCTGGCCATGGATATGGAACCTGTGCCTGTAGTAGTAGGAGTAGTCTGAGGTAAGTTTTTAGCAGTAAGATGTTTGGACTTGCTGGCTGTCTTGGCACGTGTGTAGGCCTTGATAGACATGGACATGGGAGGCCTAGCCGCTCCACGTGCAGGAGTTACCTTATCAACAGCAATGGTCTCGGCATTTCCTCGTTTCGTATCCGAGGAAAATCAATAACTGGCGTCGGAGTGGCCTCCGCATCGGAGGTATCGGTAATGCGTGTCTCGGTTCGAGCGGTGGAATAACCGCCAGAGGAACCGGAGCACTCGCGTTAGTTTTGGCGTGGTGTCGGTTGAAGACGCTGGCCGAGGATGTCGGTCCCGGCCTTTAGTTTCTTAGAGTCTGCGTTGTCGGTTGTTCCGACGGCATTGTATAATCAAATTTTTCGAAAAAGTCTTCAGCGAACTCCGCCCGCCTGAGAGTGCACTTGTTGAAGCGAGCACAGGCGGCACAGGCCGAGACGTCGTGGTCTGGGCCAAGGCAAGGGAGGCAGTAAGAGTGGAAATCCTTATGAGGTATTTGTTTACCACAAGACAAACAATTATTTACTTTTTCAGTAATTTCTGACATCAGCTGAGGCAAGAAAAGGTCCCCAACGGGGTACTTAGCTTTTTTGATGACTTCGGTTTCGAAGAATACAGGAGCTAACCGACCGGCACTTGCGGACTGCTTCTGCTTCGGGCACCGCGCGGCAAGAAAGACTGAAGAAGATGGCGTCAGCTGATGCTTATATACTCCAGCCACTCTGACGTCGGAGAGAAATGCGACATCAGCCGACGTCGGACCCAGACTTTGGAATCTGGCCGACCGAGGGCTGCCTGAGGCAGGACAACCCATATGTTATGACTGCAGTTGCATATCTATCGGACATCTACATTTATGGTAGGTACAAAACTGTACTATATGGAACCTGTGCCTGGCAGGGGTGCTGCAGACAGCATCAGGTACTAATCCAGATTGGGTACTATCCTCAGAGGTTGACAAATGTCCACTGGATCCAGCTCCCTGCTGGGACTGGCCAGAGCCACGTGCACGTGGTCTGCTAGGATGGTCTATGGACAGCCCCCCAACATTGCTGGGGCTGGTACTGGCACTACAAGAGTGGCTGTGACTTGCTGGACGTTCACGGCAACCTCCAGCTAGTGATGTTGCTGGCATACGTCCACGTCGACATCTCAACTGTCCTGCACTGTCCTGACACATGGACATGACGTGGAGGACATCCAATGTCTCACCCCAACGTCTATTAATGACCTCAGTGTAGTTACTTATGGCACCTGCTAGGTCACGGATACTGTCATTTACAGAGGTGTAATGAGCCGTCTGTGCCCTTAGCTCCTGACTGGTGTACAGCTCCTTTCGTGTCTGTGCCTGCATGACAGCCTGGAACATGAGTGCAGTAGAAAGAGGTGTGGCACATCTGCCAGGGGCATGATGACCAGCAGTGCTCTGACGAGAACCCCTGAGCTTCTGCCTATGTGGTACCATTCCAGACATCTGGCTATGGCTGCTGTGTCCTGATACATGTGCCATAGATACCACACTGTCCTGGCCAGTGCCAGCTGTACACTGTCCCTCAGCTAAAGGGCAATGATGATGATGGATGTACAGGCAGTATGACTGCATGCATGGATGGGGTGGAGACTTGTGTACTGTCAACTGGTGGCCCAGCAACAGACCCTGACAAACCTGCCTGTGCCTCAACACACCTATCCTCATGATCACTGTCTGTCTCAGTGACATCAGGTTCCCTGCTGTACTGAACCAGCCCCACCTCACCACCTGTGAGAGGAAAACAGGAAACACAATTTAAGACCTGAACATGACTTCAGACCACATGCACACATACAAAACTACACTCCTCCCAAAAGCAGACAAACACAACACCAGCAATCACAGAACATACACAATAGCAGGTGATGGTGGAGTACAGTATCACAAGCAAAACAGTCATATCACACCTGTCAGCATGCAGGACATGTTGCTCAACAGCATGCAGTGCAAGTGTAATCAATCCTTGTTACTAACAGTATACATGGCTTTGATGCATGTGTTTTGTTATTAGGTGATGGCCCTCCCCCTGGAACACAATGCATACATGGACACAACATTGCTGTGCAGGTATTCATAACCCTGTGATGTACTGTGCACCATAACTCACAGATGTACATACCATTGCTGGATGTGTGTCACATGCATGATGAGTATTCACACAACATCAACAGTGGTGCATGGATAACTGATAGAATACCATTCAGCCACATACCCAATGTACGGTACTTATGGTGAGTGTAGATAATATTGTGGACATGACAGTCTCATCCATGACATGCATGCTAAAACACGACTGCATATTTAAACACAGCACATACCCAATATGTGTCATATGACCTAGCCACTCAATAGCATCACAAGACATATATGTGTCAGTTGTGCAAATGGTGATTGGTATGCATACTGTTTAGAGGTGCATTTGTGTGCACACACACATCATTATGGTGTGTAGCAATGACAGCTATGTGTAGTACACTGGTTACAATAACTGGTTGGGGTATAGTACCATAGGCCATCATCATGAGGCATCAGGTGGTCACTCAAGGCTACAAATGTTTCACAAACCAACACAAATCATGATGTGCCGGAACTGTACTACCTTGGCTAAATTCACCATTTCACAACCCGTCGTTACATGATTTTCTAAGGAGGCCAATAAGGAGCATTCCCTGACATGAATGTGTAGTGTGTTGCAGAGTGTTTAAATGCCCCAGGATAGGCCTCTACCTCTCAGGTATATTCTGTGTAATGTGTGGATGAGATTTTGGATACTGGAATGTGTCTTTACAAAGGGTTTGGGAATCCTTTATGTGTAGCATGTTAAAATGCTCAGTGTATGACATAGATGTGTATGTTATGTGGATGTTGAGTATCAGCTGTGCCTATCCAATGGTCACTACAGTCTAGCCACATTTGTTTGAGATGGTCTGGGTATTGCATGTGTTTGAGGCTGCTAATCACATTAGTGAGATGTGCGTGCTCTTTCACCAAACATGCACAGCATGCATTATGGGTAGGTGTGTTACATGTGTACATGGCCTACACCTTAACTATGACATGCACTTTTTATTTCCAATAATAAATGTAGAACACACTCACCAGCATCTGTCCGCTGCCTTGACGTCACCCCAGAGGTACTTACATAGAGATGAGACAGTTTGTCAGTGGCCACAACTGTGGCATTGCTACTGTGTGTTTGCAATCTTACAGTACAACAACAGTTTACATTCACAGGGCTACAGATTATGTTCCAAATGATCAGTATTGCACAACAACAGGCTCCACATCTTTAAACGATGCACTCCACATCTCACATATGCATGATCTACCAATACAAATAACAGTAGTCTACAGATATGCCATGTTACCTGCATGCTCCATGTGTGCTAGCTGGGTGGCTCCAACCTCCATCATGGTGTATGTCAGCTGCTGTTGTTGTAGAGCAGGTGCCACCATCATGAGCAGCTCCTCCACTATGGTGAGGGGGGTGGATAATAACACCACCACCTGTTGCAAGCTGTTCCATATGCACAGCAGCGGCACACTGATGGGCATGTCGGAGAAGATCACTGCAGTGATGGCATACCTGCTCATATGTGCGGTTATGCAGACCTACCTCATTGACCCTGTGGGCAAGATTTTGCCACATTGCAGTACACTCCTGGTCCTGGCTGGTTCATGAAAAGAGTAAATGGTAGTGCTGAATCATAATGCTAGTGATGATATCATCTTCAGCCCTACTGTAGGTTGGGTTCCTGTGGTGGGCCATGATCCACAATAATTACTTACACACATACATGTACATGTTGGAGTACATTTTCTGTAGTGTTGTATGATTGTACTGGATGTTATGTTTGTGAATACATAAATGATATGTATATCTGAGATGGCTTAGTGGCAAATCACTTATGCTGTGATGTGAATGGTTGTGGGTTTTGTCCTAGTAAATGCTTTTTATTTTGTTACTAACCAAAACAAAGGTCAGGAGCTACAGATGGAATAAGGCACATTTCAGCAGTTGCAAGTGGGTTTTCAGAAGGGTAAGCACAGCTTATGAAAGTTTAGCAACCTATAAACTAAATGTGAGTGAAACACTGTAACTGCCACTTATCACTGCTCAGCCCACAACTGCTTGAAAGTGCCTTGCTCATTCTCTATCCAATGAACCGTGTTCTGCACGGCAACAAAATAAAATCACTATATAAGACTACAAAAGAGTACCTGGCACACTGTATGCAACACAATGTACCACCTAGCCACAGCAGATATACATCAAGCTGATGTGTAAAGAACTGTATTATCCATCACAATCAGTGTAAGGTCCAGTAAACGTATTAATATTATACCACACAACTTGTTAATGCCAAACCAGTGGCCAAAATATATGCACAACTGGGAATATAGGTCACATACTGATGTAGTACACTATGAATGTTGCTAGATACACAGTTATATGTATTACCATACATATGTCAAAGGACATGTTACAGACATACCCACGCACACGTCAGACATAATTACAGGATACAAAGGTATGACAACCCAGATAAGCTTTCAGTGTGTACTATACAGTACTGTGTGTCAGTACATACACAACCTTAATCTTGAGAAATGTAATCTGTGATGAATACAGGGACCACACAAAACAGATGCAAGCAATGTGGACATACACCATACTTTGCTGTACAGGCCCAGAGCTTCATTTAGTACTACAGTACACACAGGATTTGCTTTCAAGATCGGTACCAATCAGTAATCATAGATGTAGTGCTTTAGCCTCCAATGACACACCCTAGTTAAAACCAAGGGACTTAATCACACTGTATGCAATAGCACTTGTTCTGCCTAGCAACAGAATACACAGCTTTTTCTAGGATCAAAGCAAGGACCCAGAATACCATAAAATAAGCAGTTTCCCAGTAAACTATCCCACAGATACATATCTTTGACGTATTCACAAACATATATATATATATATATATATATATATATATATATATATGTATATATATATATATATATATATATATATATATATATATATATATATATATATATATATATATATATATATATATATATATATATATATATATAGATATATATATATATATATATATATATATATATATATATATATAAATATATATTTATACATATCTATACTTGTTGCAATAGATTCTGTATTGTTGATGACTGTGATGGTCAATGCTGTTGTTTGTCTTTTGTTTTCCCGTTAGTTACAGCGGAACTCCGGTCCACTAATGATTGGCAGTTGTTTTTTATGAAGTCGAGTTGCCAGCCCGACACCCAACCTCCAACAAATGCACGCCCATTCAACGCATGTTGAGTGGGCGTTCAAAAGACATGTAATGGGCATGCCTTCATTGAAGGTTGGGCATCAGGCTGGCAACTAGACACCATAAAAAAACAACTTCCAATCATTACGGACCGGAGTTCCACTGTGGTGACCCCTAACCGGGAAAAGCTGAAAGACAAACAAGAACAACATTGACCATCACAGTCAGTCAACAGTACAGAGAATCTATTGCAACAAGTAGATGTAGGTGTGTATGAGTATATATATATATATATATATATATATATATATATATATATATATATATATATATATATATATATACACACACACACACACACACACACACACACATCCATTTGTCTACACACACACACACACACACATATATATATATATATATAGGCACATATACAATTCACCTTTCATAGTGAGAATATCAATTATACAAAGGATGTAAGGTGTACAGTAATGTAATAACATCGCACAGTCTTGGGATAAATACATTAAAGGTGTTCACAGCCCAGGTAGCTTTAGCAGGCCTTACTGGCTTCAACATTGCAAACTGAATGAACCACCCACAGTGTTTAACCACCACATGTCATATACCAGCACTGTATGCTCTCTTGTTTGTCACACACTAAAACCTACATACAAATATGCTCATACTAACCTTCACCAACATATATATATATATATATATATATATATATATATATATATATATACACCCCCTTCGCAAACAGTTGCAATATTTCACCTGCTCTATACACATATACAGATGTGAATATATATGACACATATATATTTCTCTGTATGTGTATGGCATACACACACACGGTCCACACTGTTGTAAGTCCCTGGACCTCACAGCTGAACTGTTGGGCCTTGCTACAACACAAACAGGTGTCACATATGAACACACACTAACATTAGGGGGGTATATATGGCTACAGATGCTAGATAAGCATACTAGACTGCTACAACACTTGCCAATGCTAAGCTACACTTTAATATGACTATCATGCATGTGTTGTTCTGTCACACCCATGTTTATATAATGTCAGCGCTAATCCCCCCAACAGCCATTGGCCACACTACTGTACAGAACACAGATAACATGGATCAGATCTTTGACATTTAATGCTGAGCTACACATTTCACAGGTATGTCCCACTGCCCACAGGTACACACGGTATTGTACTTAGCAGTAGTTAAGCAGAACATCTATGCATAAATAAGTACTGCTGCCACATATGAATGGTTCACATTATGTAGACTATTCTTCAATAACATCTACTATATGCCAGTAAATACATATGTGTCACATATCTTTCCTTTGTATAATTTAGTAATATTTATTTTTCCTTTTATCTCTCTCTCTCTCTGTCAGTCTCTGCAATAGAGTGATTGAGTTTGTTGGCATAGATTGCAGCCTGCTTTTGTAGGAATTGCACATGAGCATGTGATGGCCTCTGCACCAATTAGTGCCCACCATTTGCTAAATGCATGCAGCCTGCTGTGTAGTAATTGAAGTAATCACTGTCATAGCAACCCAGTACTATAAATTGCTGACTCATGTAGGCGTGCCCCTTTCAGCTTTCCAAGATGGCGATCATCCTTGTTTGGTGTGGACATCATTGTTTAAGACAGAAGGAAGAAATAGTTCTTATATCAGAAGCCAGGGGTGTAGCCAGAGATTTACATTTTGTACTCAGACCTAATGTTGCTACTTCCAGTACCCACTTGTCAATGTAAACATGTACTCACCCCTCAAAATGCTACCCCAAGATACATGGAAAGATGTACTTTCTTTTCAACTGTTACAATTAACCGCCAAACAAAGCTAGTTATAGAGATGTATTGCTTTGGCACAAGAATTGTTTGTGAACTGCTATACTGTGAATATTCATTTACTCAGTTCTAAACATTTTGTGCTTTTTTAGTGTTGACATTAGCACGAGCAGCTCAGAAAAACTGGACACATTTCAGTGCAGTGAGTATGCTTACCTACATCCTTGGTAGACCCTGCACACACAGGTAAATTCTACATTCGGGTAGGGTTGCAGAAGTACAGAGAGCGTAAGTAGTATTGTGTGCATTTTATCTTGCTGGACTTACAGGGTTACTGTGTACATGTTACTTTATCAAGGAATGTAATCTGTCTGTGTAACTCCTAACTGTGGACCTATCCACATGATAGCCAGAGAATAGCCTGTTATTTTTTGTCTGTGCACCACAGCGGTCTTTTCACCAATAGAGCAATGGCATTCTTACAGTTGATTGCTACCAGTACATGGCTACATCCATTTGTATTTCAGTGTTTTATTCCTACATAAGGGTGTGTTTCCAAAACTCCTTCCAAAGCATTTTGCATAGTGTGTAACTGCAGAAAGGCTAATATGCCTCTGTGTTTCTGGCTCTGCCCTAAACAGATATGCCAGTGTTTTTCCTGCTGTGATACTGTGTGGGGTTGTAAGGTGATGGTGTAACATTATATCTGATATTGTTAATCCTCGTTCATTCCTTACGTATGGGTATCGGTTCCGACCTCGGAACCGAGCAGACCATATTCCAAGTTCGCGTCAGCTTCAAACTCTCGAGCTAAACTCTTACCCACAACCCCCCTCTCCCTGTTACCTCAGATTTCGTTTGCCGCATTGCCATTCAGTCATGTCAAGCTGCTTCTCTTGAGCTTAATACAGTTATTTGTTGTTTATTAGTCATTTATATTACTTTTCTGTCAGAAAAGTTTCTATTTCATTGTCTCTTACCTTATCGCATCTAGCGACCATATTTTCTTAAGGTTTTTCTTCTCTTTTCTCTACCTTTTACCGCGAGGTATTTTCCCCTTACCATCATTGGTAATGTTTCCCTTTTTCTCATACCTTCGGGTATTCTTTTGTACCATTGCTGGTACCTTCTTCTGCTATCTAATATGCTATTATGGCAGATAAGAAAGGTAGTCCGGGGTTTAAACAGTGTTCTGATTGTGGACACAAACTACCTACTTCTGATGCACACTCTTTGTGTGTTTATTGTTTGGGGGCGTCCCACTTATCTGTTGACCTGCCCTGTACTATCTGTGAAAACTTTTCAAATAGGACTTTGTTGGAAAGGAAAAACAAGCTGTTGCTGAAGGGACTTCTTAAATCTCCCTTTTCAAAGGCTATTTCTGGGTCGGAGGTCTCAACCCCTCCTAGAGCCCATAAGAAAATCTTGGATGTTCCTGCCAAGGTTAAATCTTTGCCTTCGTCCCCGGCTGGGGACTCCCACCAACCTAAACCTAAAAAGGCTAAAGTTTTGGTTCCAGAGCTCACTCAGTCAGCCCCATTGCTTACGGTGCCTAGACCTTCGGCACCGAGGCCTTTGGTTCCATTAGTAATCTCAGCTCCATCCTCTCTTGCAGCCTTCAGTATATCGGCACTGAGGGGCTCTTCAGTACAGACTATTACCACTGTATCGGCACAGACCGTTCATTCAGTGCAGACTTTGACCACATCAGCTCCGACAACTTACTCGGAACCGACACCTTTTTTGTTGACTCCAGTTTTGTTGGTTCCAGCTTTGGCACTGACAACCACTTCAGCACCGATCCCTGTGTCGGTGCAGACCATAATCTCAGCACCGATGACTTCTTCGGTGCAGACACCCATAGTCCAGTCTCTCTCGGCACCATTGTTCTCAGTGCGGACTGGTGAGATGGGCACAGAATTTGCCTCTTCTGTGGACAGGCCTGTTTCTCCCTCAGTCTCCGTGAGGTCCACTAGAAGCCTTTCCGAACATGATGTGTTGCGTCTTGTGGATCAGGTGCACTTGGCCAGAGGTATCCCACCCCCCAGGAACTATCCTTCCTTGGGAGGTGATCACCCATCTCCAAAGACCCCTTCTTATTCTCCTCCTTCATTGCCTTTGAAGTCCATGGATATAGCACAGTCTTCCCCTTCTGCAGTTCCCTTTATGGATCTCACTAAGGAACCGCAGTTGCCTTCATGGTAGGAAAGTTTTGCTATGAACCAGGATGTCAGTTGTGACATGCATAGTTTGCTGCTCTACAGCCATCCAGGGACTCCAGGCCGGCAGTCTGAGCCACTTAGGGGAGGGGTGACCCCTGTCCTAGACATTCACTCCTCTTCAGGTGGACCAGCCTTGCAACTGATGGAGAAGGCTTTCGCTGCTGCTGGCGATACTGGACTGTCTATCCCTCTACCCTCCTCTGATACACTGGTTTCACAAGTCACACCGAGTGGACACCGGGTGCAAGGGCCTCAGGACATATTCCCACAGGAAACCCTTTTTCCGCTGTCTTCCCCATCTTCTCCCGCTGAGGAAGTCCAGAGGAAACGTTCGTGTAAGAGGAAGCACATGGACTCTACAGAGGAGTCCCTCACTGAAGACACAGATTTTGATGAGGGGGAAGGATCCCCTCGGTCACCCTCTGAGGTATCTTTTGGTGATTTCCTCGAAATCCTGAAACAGAGAGGTGACTGGCAGTCCTCTAATCTGACCTCTGAGAAATCTGTGCTCCTGCAGGTCTTTCGCACCTGGCCCCCTACCTCCTGGGTTACTCCACCTGACGATGAACTTGTCCGGCTTATCGTGCAGCATGCTTTGGAAGGCTGCTGACACCATTGAAGCTATTCCCTGGAGGCCAGATAAGATTTTGTCCCCTCCTGCTATGGATCCCTATTGGTCAAAAGGTCTTCCTGTGGATGCTTTGGTGGTGGCAGCCGCAACAAAAAAGGATCTGGCAGAAGAAGAAAGCCAGTCTGTCCATCCACCTAACAAAGAGTCCCAGGCCCTGGACAGGATAGGGAAGTGCACCTTTGCATCTGTGACCTTTACTATTAGGTCCCTGAATTATATGGCACACTTTACCAGGCTTCAACAAGATCTGATTTCTGAGGTCTCTAAAACCTTGGCTGGGGCCGTGTCTGATGAGGTCCATGAAAAAGTGTCCTCTCAGCTGGCCACCATTGAGTCAATATCTAGCTCCTCTATGCGACTGATATTTCACATATCAGGAGTAGTAGCTAGAGCAGCGGGTTGAGCTTCGGTCTTGAGACGACACACTAGGATGCGCTTGTGCAATTTCGCGGAACTCTTTAAGGCTTCCTTTCTTAATGCTCCCATTGAGGCCTCCTCGTTGTTTGGACCCAAAGTTAAAAGCATATTGGCCAGATGTGAACAGGACGGCAAGACCCTTTCTGCCATAGGTGTCTGCTATTCTTCCCCTCAACGTGCTTTCTCCCGAAACAAAAAGAATGGGAAGATATGCTTCAAGAAATCTCAGGGTCCTTTCCGTGACACACAGGCTGAGTTCTCCCCTAGAGGCAGAGGGGGAAACTCACAGGGAAGACGCTCCTTTTGGGGTAGGGGGGGTCCACATAACCTGAGTTCCAGGGATTCTTTCCCTGGCCAATCCTACCAGTGCTCTTGAAGAGTGGCCCAACTTCTTTCCTCTGGAGTTAGTTGGGGGATGTTTCTCCTTGTACCCTTCTGCCTGGCTGACCATCACCACTGATTCTTGGGTACAAGGGATTATAACCAGAGGTTATCATATCCCCTTCGATCTTTGTCCTGTTCCTTCCAAAAACCTTCCCGAAGTTCCACCCAGTCAAAGGGAAGAAGCAGCACTAGAGATAGAAAAGCTGCTAAGAAAAAGAGTCATCGAAATAGTTCCTCCAGACCAGATAGGATCCGGATTCTACTCAAGACTATTTTTGGTGGCAAAGAAAACCAGGGACTGGAGACCAGTTTTGATCTCAGTGTATTGAACAAGTTTGTGAGACTACAAAGATTCCGGATAGTCACAATACAGTCTATCCTACCGCTTTTGGAAAAAGATGATGAGCTGTGCTCGATAGATCTTCAAGATGCGTACTACCACATAAAAGTGGACAGGCCATCAAGAAGATTTCTGTACTTCCATGTGGGAGCCAGTCACTACCAGTTCAGAGTATTGCCCTTCTGACTCTCTACAGCCCCCAGAGTGTTCACAAAGTGCATGGCAGTTGTCACAGCTCACTTTCAACTTCAAGGATTCCAGGTGTTTCCATACCTAGATGACTGGCTCATTTCCGCCACCACCAGACATCTACTGGAATAAGCCCTGGCATAATCTCTCCTCGCTGCACAAAAGCTAGGCATAACCATAAACTGGCAAAAATCCAATCTCACCCCATCTCTGTCAACAGAATTCATACGGTTATCTTGGACACGAAGAACTGCAGAGCTGCTATTCCAGAGCACAGAATTTTAAGGGAGAAATCCACAGCTCACTCAGTTCTACAGCTGTTGGGTTCCATGGCAGCCTCCATCACCATTGTCCCCCTGGCCAGGTTTCACAAGAGGTTTCTACAATGGCTACTGCTCACCCAATGGTATCCCTTTCAGCATCCTCTTTCGGCCATTATTTGAGTAACCCACAGGTGCAAACAGGATTTAAATTGGTGGATGACACACAATCTGTCATGATTGTCTCGCCCCTTCTCCCCCAACAACCCAAGGCCACAGTGACCATGGACGCCTCCCTGATGGGGTGGGGGTGGGGGCTATGTCAGGGACAGGCGGTCCAAGGCACTTGGTCTGAACTGGAGGCCCATCTGCATATAAATGTTCTAGAGCTGAGGGCGGTGCTTCTGGCGTTGCAAGCATTCCATCCTCTGCTGCCATCTGGGACAATTGCAATTCAATCAGACAACATGGTGGTGGTCTGGTACATCAACAAGCAAGGTGGAACCAAATCTTACCCCCTTTGTCGAGAGGCCATGAGGATATGGCAATGGGCGATGGCTACCAACCATTTTCTTCTAGCAACGCACATTCCAGGGAGTTTCAACGTGATAGCAGACAGACTCAGCAGGTGCATCCTTCAACCTCACGAGTGGTCCCTGAATCCCTTGATAGCGGCAGAGATCTTCCACCACTGGGGCCGTCCTTGCTGTGACCTCTTTGCATCCCCAACCAATTACAAATGCAGCAACTACTTCACCCTGATTTCCCCTCTGGGACAGTCACCCAGGGATGCTCTAGTCCAGGATTGGCCCTCGGGTCTTCTTTACACATTCCCACCCTTTCCCCTCATTCCCCAGTTTCTGAAGAAAGCCTGTCGGTTGAAGAGCAAGGTGATCCTCATAGCACCATATTAGCCTCAACAGATTTGGTTCCCCTTTCTTTGGCCTCACCTACTAGATTCACCATGGATTCTCCATCCAACCCCGGAGATGATCTCACATCCACAGAACCTGATCCATCCCAACTTGAACAGCCTGAAGCTCGCGGCTTAGCTACTCCAATTTCCTTGATTGCCAGGCAGAATGATCTTTCTTTACCACTACGTGACATTCTCATTGCATCTCATAAGTCTTCCACTAGAATTACTTATCTGAGCAAGTGGAAAAGATTTACCTGTTGGCTGAAAGATAAACAAGTAGATCCCTTCTCAGCACCAGTGTCGATAATACTACACTATCTGGCCGACCTTTTTCAATCGGGTCTATCAGCCTCTACCATTAGAGCTCATTTGGCTGCAATCTCTAATTTTCATGAGGGTGTCCAAGATTCCTCTCTTATGTCCCACAAATTGTGCAAGACCTTCATAAAAGGTGTGAATCATCTGAAGCCACCTTTTAGGGAACCTATTCAACCATGGGATTTATCATTAGTTCTACAAGCTCTGACAATGCTACCTTTCAAACCAGCCTCTTCTTGTGACCTCAAGCATTTGTCATGGAAAACCTTGATGTTCATCGTGTTACACTGCTGCAGTCATCACACTTGGGTTATCCTGCCGTCAGGCGGTCCCGCAGTCGGCCAGAGTTCCAAAGTCTCGGTCCGGCGTCGGTTGCTGTCGCTTCTTCCCTGACGTCAGTGCGCCAGGGGTATATAAGAGGCATCCAGCACCATTTTCTTCAGTCTTTCTTGCCACACAGTGCCCGAAGCAGAAGCAGTTCGCAAGTGCCAGTCGGCCGACTCCTGAGATTTTCAAATCGAATTTCAGTCCGAAGTCTTCAATAAAGCTAAGTACCCCATTGGGGAACCTTTTCTTGCCTCAGTCCGATATTAGAAAAAGTTAACAATTGCATTTCTTGTGGGAAGCAAATACCTCATAAGGACTTTCATTCTTATTGTATTCCTTGCCTGGGCCCAGACCACGACGTCACAGGTTGTCTGTTTTGTGCTAGGTTTAACAAATGAACTATTAAACGTCGGTTTGATTTCGTCCGACATTATTTTGGTAGAAAATTTAATTATACCATGCCGTCGGAGCAACTGACGACTGGAATGCATAAAAACACAAAGATAAGGACAGGCAGCCGAGACCCAAACCAGACTCCGAGGCCTCTGCTAGGCCAGTCGCCGGTTCTCCGGTTTTCAGTGAGGCACCTACGCAGCCCCTGACGACCGCTGATTTAGAACCCCAGGCGCCATCTGATTCCCAAGCAGAGATTGCAAGGCCTCCACAACCTTTACCTTTAGGCCCTTCCGACTCCATGGCTGAAGGAGATTCCGGTGCAGTTGAAATGCCTTCAGTTGCAGAAGGTGTCTTCAGACTGACTACACTCACTATTAAATCCTATGCAAAGCTGAAAACCCCTTTAAAAATAAAGAAGACTGTACAGCAGTCTCCATTACAAGGCCCCATGCCTAAGAAACAGATGCTTAAGATGGCTGAAGATTTAATTACCCTAATCAGGGGTTCCCATCCCCCTCCTGATAAAAGGCCAAGACAGGAGGAGGACTACGCTTCCTCTGACCAGGTTTCAATTTCCTCAGATTCTTCTGAGGAACAGGAATATTCCTTTCCCCCTTATGAAGACTCTGATGCTGAAGAGTCTACCCCTTCAGCATCTCCCCCAGAAGACTACTCTTTTGGGGAAACTTTACATACTATGAGGGAACATTTCCACTGGGAAGGCCAGGATTACTCTGATTCCAAGAAAAGGCTCCGATAGTTTCTTTTACTACCCCAGCACAGACCACTTGCTATTCCACCCGTGTTAGACATTGTGGATGATGTTTATTCAGAATCTAGCCTTAACCCAGATTCACTACCTCCTGCACCAGCCAAACCAGACAGATACTACAGAGTCCCTGACTCACACAAATTCCTATATAAAAGCCCTGTTGCTGACCCAGAAACCATTTCCCAGGGTCCCAAAGGGGTTAAGGCCTCTATTGCAAAAAATCCTGTACCCTCTGAAAGGGATTCTAGAGTACTAGACAGATGGGGAAAGAAAGTATATACCTCAGCTACTCTAACTATGAGGGCCTTAAATTGCCAGTTTCACATGCTGAAATATCAACAACATCTGATGTCTCAATTAAAACAAAAAATGCTCGCACATACAGACCAGCCAGATTACAAGGAAATGCAAGATTTGTTGCATTCCACTGAACAAGTGGGAAAACATACTTTGCAATGTGGATTTGATTCATTGGAAGCTTCTTGTAGAGCAGCAGTGACAGGGTCAGTCATACGTAGGCATGCTTGGTTAAAAGAACAAACTTTACCTGATCATGTTAAAGCAAAGTTATTGGACGCACCTTTACAGCAGGATGTTTTATTTGGTGTAAAAGCAGAACAGGTTTTAAAGAAAATGGAGGATAAGGCAAAATCTATGCAGACAGTCAAGGATTTTTTACAGGTTCAAACCCCTCGTTTCAGCAGAAATTGGCCAACCAAAAACTGGTCCTTTCCAGCTTCTGCCAGACCACAGAGGGGCAAATACAGACGCCCAAGGAGCAGAGGTCAGTCACAAGGCTCTAACCAGCCTTGACAATGGGGTGCCACAACCCAAAAAGGAGGAGAAGACAGGTCTCAAACTATCAGAAGACAAACACAATGACTTACCCCTCAGACTACCAAGCAAATCCCTTTTGGCAGCTCCCTTGGGAGGAAAACTAGCACTTTTTGCAGACAACTGGCACATCATCACAAAAGACAAATGGGTTCTAAATATTGAATCTCAAGGATACAGATTCCACTTTCACACTTTACCAAGGATAAAAGGAATGCCAAACCTGCCACCAAATCAATGGGCAGAGGCTCAAAAGCAAATATCAGCTTTCATGGACATGAGAGCCATTCAACAGGTTCCTACACAGGAGCAAGGACAAGGATTTTATTCAAGACTCTTTCCAGTTCCCCAAAAGGACAAAGCCTACAGACCCATTCTGGACCTCTCAATTCTAAACACATATCTGAAAGTACCCAAATTCAAGATGCTAACACTACAGCAACTTCTTTCCATGCTGGGCAAGAAGGCTTGGCTAGTAACGTTGGACCTCAAGGAGGCATACATGCATGTCCCTATCAGACAAAATTGCAGAAGATACCTCCAATTTATAGCAGGTTCAACCCATTACCAATTCTCTGCACTGCCCTTTGGCTTATCTACTGTGCCCAGGGTCTTCACAAAATGCCTGGCACCAGTAATTGCATACTGCAGACAAAGAGGAATTCAAATATATCCATACTTGGACGACTGCCTTATTCAAGCAGACAGCAAGGACATTCTTTTAAAGCATCTGGCATTTGTTAAAAACCTATTAAGTTGCCTAGGATACACAGTAAACGAAAAGAAGTCAAAACTAGTGCCCTCACAAGACATAATATTCCTGGGTGCAAGCTTAAATACAACGGCCCAGATGGCTTACCTCACGCCAGACAAGCAAAGACAACTGACTCAATACTTCAAAATGATGGCAACAAAGACCCAACTCCCTGCAAGAAAAATTCTGCAGGCCTTGGGATTCATGGCATCTTGCATACTACTAATACCATTTGCAAAACTGCATATGAGGAAATTACAATGGTATCTGAAAAGCGTATGGACTCAACACAGCCACAGCTTGGAAACAATAATTCCACTCATTCCCTGCCTTCAACAGGAGTTTCTATGGTGGGCTCAGGCATGTCACCTCAACAAGGGTCTACCTTTTACCTTACCCACAGCCAGGCAAACTATAACAACAGATGCATCGAATTATGCCTGGGGAGCGCACATGGCAGGACAGTGTATTCAGGGCAAATGGTCTGCAGATCAAAGGCATCTACATATCAATCAAAAAGAGATGCTAGCTGTACAAAATGCCCTAACAGCTTTCAAGGACCTCCTACATCTGGGACAACTCCTAATAAAGTAAAGACGGACAACACCACAGTGATGTGGTACATAAACAAGCAGGGGGGGCACACATTCCTACCCCCTATGCAGACAAGCAATGACCTTGTGGAAACACAGCACTGACCTACCAAGTTCAACTACAAGCACAATTCCTGCCAGGAAAGAAAAACACATTGGCAGACTATCTAAGCAGAAACATCATAGATCCTCATGAGTGGAAACTAGATCCACAAGTATTCGCAATGATAACTCAAAAATGGGGGAGCCCAGTCATAGATCTGTTTGCTTCCCCCCAAAGCTACCAACTATGGAAATTCTGCACAAGGACATACCACACACTAGCTTGGAAAGTGGACGCTTTCTCATTCAGTTGGAAAACATTGACAGTGTATGCCTTTCCTCCACTGCCTCTTCTGGCAAAGGTGCTGCTGAAAGCCAGATTAGAGAGGCCACAAATTATACTCATTGCTCCAGACGGGCCACACCAACACTGGTATCCAATACTAAGGAACATGGCTCAAGGCCCACCATGGATTTTACCTCCAATTCCTCACCTGCTCACTCAGCAAAACAATCAGATTCTACACAGCCAGCTCAAGACTTTAAATCTGGCTGCATGGCAAATTACCTAAACAACCAGTCAACACTTCTCTGTAAAGCTGTTATGGATGTCATTCTGGAGGACAGGAGGCCCAGCACCAGGAAAACCTATTCAGACAAATGGAAAAGACTCTGCGCCTAGAACCAGGCGAAAGGCCAAAATCCCCTTGTCCCAAATATTCCTCAGATTCTTCAATATTTAACTGAGATGTTGCACAAAGGACTTTCCTTTTCATCTATTAAGATCCACACCTCAGCTATTTCAGCTCAATACAACACGGATCCTCCGATATTTTCACATCCATTACTAAGACAGTTCCTCAGAGGGGCTAAGAACATAAGACCGCCCCGGAGAGCACCAACACCAACTTGGGATCTCAACTTTGTTTTGGAAAAACTTACACTACCGCCCTTTGAACCAGCTTTTACAGCTGATCTACAGTTTCTATCATGGAAAACTGCCCTGCTGCTAGCAATAACTTCAGCACGAAGAGTCTCAGAGCTACAGGCCCTAATGGCAGTGGAGCCTTTCCTCATTTTTCATCAAGACAGAGTCTCTTTATGAACTAACCCTTCCTTTATGCCAAAGGTGGTATCCAGTGTAGCCCTAAACCAAACCATTCATTTGCCCACCTTGTTATCCAAACCCCCAGAACAAAGGGGAAAGGCTCCTACACTCTTTGGACATTCACAGGCAATTACGTTACTACTTGGATAAAACTAAGGCTTTCAGAAAATCTGACCAGCTCTTTGTATCCTATGCTGCAGGATCTCAAGGAAAGGCTATCTCAAAACAGACCATTTCAAAATGGATAGGACATTGTATCCATTTCTGCTACACAGACCATGGGAAATCTGTACCTGGTAACATCAGGCCCCATTCCACCAGGGCTACAGCAACATCAACAGCCTTCCTCAGAGGGGTACCAACCAAGGATATTTTGGAGGCTGCAACTTGGAGTTCAGTGCACACCTTCACCAAGCACTATCACTTACCTCTATACTCTAAAACCAGAGCTGGCTTTGCCACTGCAGTTCTACAGGGCCTACTAGCCTCTCCAAACCCTGTTTAGTTCCACCACCCATCCTTAGCTTTGGGATTCAACCCAAGTGTGATGACTGCAGCAGTGTAACACGATGAACATAGTACAGTTTTCTACCTACCATAAATGTAGATGTTTGAGTGTTCACTGCTGCAGTGCAGGTTACCCTCCCTCGATCCCCTCTGACCTAGCTGAACTTTTCTATACCTTTTCTATCCTGTACAACATTTGTGGTGTAATACTAAAACAACACTGTCACGGCTGGAAAACACACAACGAAGATCTTTATTAACAATTACATACGATTGAGCGCTTTCTTCCCTACATACAGGGATTTCATTAGAATCTACATTCATTCCCCTTTTCCCCTATAAATACTTTAATCAAACTATGATGTCACTTATTACAAAATTGATAGGATGAATTTAAAGTGCAAGGTGCTTACTAAAACCATGTTAAAAATTATATAAATATTTTTTATTATTAATACATAAATAAAAACTTTTAAACATAAAACAGAGTGTTGTCACTTCCACTTATTTCCATAAAAACATACTTCTTCATTTTGTAAATTCCACTTTTTTATTTAATATAGGCTTTATGGATATAATTTCATTTAGTCCCGGGGGTAGGCTTGCTTGTAATCTAATTTGCCATTTTGTTTCCCTTTCTTCAATATATGTTCTGTAATCCCCACCCCTTGGATTTCTTAATACTTTCTCTAAAATACTGAATCTAAACTCTTTACAGTCCTGAGTACTACTAATATGTCTATATAGGGCATTGTTGGAGTTCTTAGTATTTATATGTGTGTTCATATATCCTCTCTTTCAGTTTTCTCTCTGTTTTGCCTATGTAGAAACTGGGGCAGGATTCACACAAAGCCAGATAAATAACTCCAGTAGTTTGGCAGTTCCCTCTTTCTGGTTTCACTACATTTTTCAAATAGTTGTTGATTTTTATTTTTTCCTCTGTACAAATATATCTACACTGTGAACAGTTACCACACTTTGTGGTCCCATATTTGTTGTTCATCTTAATGGGCATTTCAAAATTCTTTTTCAAATTTGAACCAACTTTATATACAAAATTAGGTTTACTTCCTCCTATATTCCAAAGCTTGGGGTTGTTTCTTAGGATGGCCCAGTTCTTTTTAATAATTTTTTCTACCTCCCTTGCATAGCCACCAAATGGAGCAATCATAGCTCTTTCATAATTTTTATTATTATTATTATTATCTGTGTTGTTTATTTCCCTTCCTTCACTCAAAGCATTGTTGTTTCCTAATAGTGGCTTGTATTTCTTACCCCATTCATCTAGAATGTACTGCACATATTCATTTATTATTTTCACCGGATACCCTCTTTCTTGAAACATAAGGGCTACTTCTCTTAATTCCTCTTGTAAGTCTTCCTGCTTTGAGGTCATCCGGGCTACCCTAATTAGTTGTCCCTTAACAATACTATGTTTTTGTCTAATCGGGTGATCACTAGAATATTGCAAGTAAGAATTGCTATAAAATGGTTTCCTGTATATCTTAGATTTGAAACAATTTCTATCCTTTTCTATGTATGTGTCCAAATAATTTATTCGAGGTCGGAACCGATAAACATGCGTAATGAGTGAATGAGGATCAACAATACAGATGGAATGTTATGGTAAGACATAACTTCTTTTTCCTGCTAGAATGGCTGCTTCTCTTATCACAGTCATGTAATCCCACAACTGTTGATCAACATCCACAGAATAAGTTGTGTGGTATGGTATTCCTAATTTTCCTTTACATTCACTCATTCTGATGCATGATATAATTATTTACGCACCAACTTAATGTATGTCTACCGTGGCTTAGTGGTACTTCATGTTGTGTAGTGTGTGCAAGGTCCGGGGTTCGAGAGTTACAGAGGTGTTTTACTTTGTTCCTGAGCAGAACAAGGGCCCTCACATACAGAGTGACTAAGGCACTTTTAAGCAGTTGTGAGCAAGTTTGCATGGGTTTGTGCAATGCCTCACATTGCTTAGCCAAGTGCAAACAAGCGCAAACCCGCTCACTACTGCTTAATAGTGCTTACTCCCGTTCACCCTCGAGCTAATTTCTTTGAAAGAAAAGGAAAATGGGGAGATAGGAAAGTGGTGAAAAAGGGGCACAGAGAGGGAAAGACCGTATGGAAAATAGCTCGGGATGTGCAGGACGGGTGTAGGGAAGGTCCATAGCTGCCCATTTCTTCAACAGGAACAGCTGTGCATATGTAATAAATTTGGAGGTAGATATGAACCCTTCAACTCCTGAGAGAGGGGTGAGGACAACAAAGTATGTTGTAATGCCAATTAAGCAACATTTCATGTGTCCAGTGGACATGTGTGCAAAATGGGCAGCTATGTATGAGGTGTAATTTTTTTTGGGAACAGTTTGCCCTTTTTTTTTTTCAGGTGAGAGTGGAATGTGGGGTAGGGGAAGTAGGTATATTTGAGGAGGTAGGTTGGGGAGGTAAACGGACAAGATGCATACAGGGGCGGTATATGACACATGCAGTGGGTGAACACCTTTGACAGGGAGGGATGTTTGGAAATCACAAGCCAATGAGCCCCCAGATGGAAACAGTGGGATTGAGGTCCCCACCCATGGGCAGTCACCACTGCACCTTCACGGCCCAGAAGGTTGCTGTGCTGTACACTGAGTAGGAGGGGCAGGCTGACCCATGAATTGCGCCACTCGGGCCTCAAGCTGGCGTAAAGGTTCTGCAACAGAACGTTCAATCTTTCTATGCACCACAGCCTGGACCATACAAAGGGTGATAGGTGCCTCTCTGCCCACGCTTGCATGGGGGGGGGCCGATCCCCATCCCCTGCAGCGCTTCCACCCAAAGGTGGCACAGGGCCAATGGAGGAGGAGGTCCCAGGTTGGGCACTGGATCTGCTGGTGCCAGGTGCCATGGCCAGCTGAGGTGGGACAGGTGGGTCCTCTGGGACTGGCCTTCCCATACGAACTATGTTTTGGAGAGTTTAATAAAGATATGGGTTAGTAATAGTCAACAGCATTCCCAATTAGTTATAACAGCATGCAGAAGTATTCCCATTAACCCAACACACCAGATTTTCAACAGTTGAAAAACAAGCATAACACATGCATATATAGAACAATAGTGGACATTACAACAGCATGCAGGTTTAATTGATGGTAACAGGCCACCAATATTGTGATATTTTAACAGGGCGCATGCATAGAAATAAATGCAAATATTTATAAACCAATAGGACATATGTCCCAACAAAAAATATTTTGAGATTAGACATACCGATTGAGGTGTGGAATTGCATTTTTATGCACATACAGTAGGGTGGAAAAAGATAGCTCAATTAACAACTTATATATCCTTCTAGTTTTCACTACATTCCTATTAACTGCAGTTATATGTCACTTACATGTATTATTACACTACCCAGTGTCCTTATATTGTGCAATTGGATTTTGCTAGATCATTATATACATGAGCTGTATCTTACATACACAAACTGTCCAAGATGCAGATGTTACTGCTACATATTTTGAGAGTTGCTCACACACACTACTGCTAAGATGGCACACTGACAGCTCTACTTTCATATAATTATCTAGATATGTTCAGGTGAAAGTATCAGTTATATGTTAACAGCTCCCTACATTTCTGGCAACACACTGACATTTCTGGGGAACACAATACCAAGCTGCTCATGTGCCAGATTAACCTGTACATGCTGGGCATGAACCAACAGTTGAGGGCTGTAAATATGCATAAAAGCTACTGGCACTCCCTTCATCCATGTTATATGGGCCGACACTGTCTCATACAACACTACTATTTGTAGAATGCAACAGTACAACAACATCTCAAAGAAAATGACACAGATGAACTCCAGGAATTATACATTTATTAAAGGATTATTACACCTTTATTTATTGGGTTAAAAGACTTTTTGAAGGCTATCTCATTTATTTTATATAACAGTGCATGCAGAATAATTACTAACCTGCCTCTTGACGCAGCCTTTGCAGCCTATCTTCATGGGTTTGCAGATTCATAGCACACTCACCTGCAGCTGTGAAGTAAATGCAGTGATATTGAGACATACCTATCCATAGTACAGACAAGCATGAAAATTTTTAACTACTTAATACAATGGCTACTTACTCAGTACTGGAGCATTAGGCATTCTACAGGATTCCTGGATCCACCAGTCCAGTTCATCCCCCCTATGCCGCTTCATGTCAGAATAATGGTGCCTGACCTGCACACCAGTCCAAGGAACACCAGTGGCACTGGTGAGATCACGGGCAAGACTTTTCCAGGCCTCCGTTTTATGTTGGGTACCCTGGTACTGGCCCTGCAGGAATCTTTGCTCATGTTTGTGGACAAGGAGCCAAACCATAATTTTGGAGTCCTAGATGCCCCAGCATTGTGCTCTAAACCGAGTGCCTTCACCTACACCAGCCATGCTGTCTGCAGAAGGAAGCTACAACCAGTTATAGCAAGTATTCCCACCTGTGGAGATTAAATATGCCTCATTTCCCACGCTTATTTGTGATTGGCCAGTTTTGAAAAAGCTCACCTGTGGGCATGCCTGCTTAGCTGATGTTGGCAATGTTTAAAATCCCTTTGATAAATATGTCTCTGTTGAAAGTGCATGTCTGTGAAATGCTATCATGGCTTAGTGATTAAGTACTGTGACTATAGTGCACAGTATCCTGAGTTCGAGCCCTGTCACTGCTTTTTATTTTCCTGCTGGGCAGAACTGACTGGTTAAGGAACAGTAAAGCAGGTGTGAGTGTGTTTACCCGACTTTGCACAACGTTGTGCTGGTTAGCGCGGAGTTGTGCAAAGGTAATCAGCAGTAACGTGCAGTGAACCTGTGTTACTCCTCCTTAACATTGTGCAGCTATGCGCAAATGTATTTAAATATGCTCAATACTGGCAAAATGTGGTTAGCAGTGCTTTATATTGCTGAAAAATAAGGCACTCATGCCTCAGAATGCATAAACATTTCATCTTCATATATATAATTCATGCACTACTAAATTTAACATTTCAATGCTTTTTACAAAACTTATACATAAAAAAAAATGTCAGGAAATGTTTTTGTATACAGATTTCCCACAGAAAATGGAACGTACAGTAGTGGGACTCAAACCGGGAATGCCTCCTCTTTATGCAAAAGCTTTAACCACTACGCTATCGCTATGTTGCTTAATTTGCATATATTTTTCTTGTTATCCTCTTCTGGTGTATAAGCTGCTGTAAATGTAGCTAAGCAATGGGCAAACCCACACAACTACACGCAGCTATATTGGAAGATAAAAAAAAATTCTTTTTATTTTTTATTCTGTTAGTTGTTGAACATATGGGGGACTGTAGTGTTACAAGTAAAAGGAAGAAAGCCAACAAATAAAAAATAACGGCCAACCTCCACACAGAACCACCACAAGTAAAAGGAAGAACTGTAGTGTTACATTGTACACATATGAATATACTCGCTAATGTAAATGTGAAGTTGCGGCATTTCTTCATTGCAGGGGCGTGGATATTTGGATTGCTCGGCAGTCCGACACGCCCCCTAAACTCATCCACGATCCGTGTAAGCTTTGGAGTTGAGGCAGCGTGCCCTCATTAATATGCATGGCGCACTGCCATCATAATCTTACACTGGCACTTCCGTGCAAGACTAATCTAGTCTTACATAGAAGATTAGTAAATCTGGGGGTATATGTTGTACTGAGCTTCAAAAATGTAACCACAGTGCACCCTACTGGAAGAAAAATGATAAAGTAAAGCATTTTATGACTGTTTGATCTCAGGGCTCAGAGGCAGGATGTCTGGATGAAGGAATTCTTTCTGTTGTCTTAGGACAAGGGTTAATTGCTAGATTTTATATATATAATGTATTTTATGGCTGTGGCTTCCTGCAGGGGCACATTACAAAAAGAGATGTAAATTTTTATTTTCTGTTAGCCTGGGAAGCTAAATCAGAACAGTTAAGAATTATGTAATCTAAAATGAGTCAGCAGTGATGTATTATCAATTTAAGACTTTCTCAAAGAGAGAGAATCAGAACATTTTGGATTTTGTCTGAACCTGAACACAACTACTCACCAGTACTCGGCTTTGCTCTGTATGTATGTAAATTATTTAGAATATTGTTTCTCTTAGAAATGGATAGAAAACAGTAAGTTTAACCTAGCTGTTTTCTATATTTATGTCAGACTATTCTACACTATTATTTTAAGCATTTTCCTGTGTCTGAACTTTTGATTAGCACTGTGTTGAATTGAAGAGATTTGTCTTGTGTTTTTATTATTTATTATTAAATATTTTTAAACCTTTCAACTGTAGCTGTTTTGTGTAGAGATAATTTAAGCTGTAGAGCACATTGTATATATATATATATATATATATATATATATATATATATATATATATATATATATATATATATATATAGTGATACTGTCCAAGCCACTCCAATAAGCCTTGCTGTTTGTCATACTTACTAACAGGATAATAATAATATATTGCACAGTAAAATTGGACACCCTTTGGTAAGGGCCTTATTAATAACTGATATTAGTGGTTGGTGGCAGTGATTTCTGCCTTATAGCTTGGGCAGAAAGAGGCATACCTAGTGAACCTGTGCCAACCTTCCCCAGGAGTGTCTGTGTGTTAGTATATAAATCATATCTCAAAGTGTGTGTGTGTGTCAGCTACTTGGGCAGGGACATGAAGCACTGGTTGGACAGAGAGGGTGCTGGAGGCTTTAGCTTGACCACTAGGCTGAGACCTGTACCCTATAGCTGTGCCAGTGGGGAGTCTTATCGGGGATATGGAGAGAGTGAGAAACCAGTGTCAGACTGACTGTTATCTCTGTGGGCTCTTAAGGGATATTGTACTTTACTGTGTGTGTACTTGTTATCCTTCCCAATGTGCATCATGCCCCTCACTGGTGCTAATGGTGAGGATTGAGGCTCCTTGATTATTGGGCCAGTGCATGGACATCACACACAGATCAGCTAAAAGCCCTATCCCCCAACTCAGTTTCATACAGACTCCTTAGAGATGAACTCTGTCTGGCATGCAAGGTGATCTCGGACCCCACCTTGATGGGACTGCTGCATATACGCAAGTCAAGCTCCACTTGAATAATCCACATGCGTGGCCTCAACCTGGTATGTGACATCAACAAGACTTGTTAGCAGGACAGATTTGTGTCCCAGAGACTCCCACATCTATGGAATAGACTCCCTCTCCACATCAACCAGAGTACCTCTTTACCCCTTTTTAAGCACAACCTGGATAACTGGATGGGAAACAGAAAATATACCCCTGGGATTCCACCCATGTCCCTGCTGGAAAGGGTCTTCTGCTGCTGATTTGTCTAAACATCGGCTAAACTCTTGGTTAGGCTTATAAGGGCCTCAGGGCTAATAGCCTAGTAACCTCCTATGATCCTATGACTTTAAAGTAAAATAAGGCCCAATTATAAAGACCACAAGAAAGGCAGGATTCTTGGGTGCTGAAAACAGTGCTTGGTAAGCTGTGTGCAAAATAAACAGAGAGAGACTCAGATGACTGTATTTGCTTTAACTATCCATCAGTAGTTGCAGTTGTAATCATGCTATTCCTGTAAAAATACTTGTATGTTATACTGCAGTTCGGGTAAGAATTTAATACTGGAGCAATCTGATACAGTGGGTGAGTTAGTGCCATGACACCTGTAGAACATTAGGATGTTTAAAACCAGTCTTTCAGTCATGCTGAACCAGGTGAGGGGGATAGGGAGATCAGGAAAAGATAAAATGGCTACCCTCCGTTGTAAAGTAGTGAGCTTAAAAACTGATTCTAAACTTATTTCTTTTAATTTCTTTATTTATAACATAATTGACGGGATCTTCAAAAATTTTACGCTATGAGTGGACAAAATCAAATGCAAAGAGGATTGGAATCCACATACTGTATTTGCAAAAAAAAAAAAAAAAAAACTTTGAAAAAACACTTAAATTTCTGTAGGGTGGGATCAGTGCTCCTGTACCCTGAGCTTGTATATACCAACTGCACAGTCGCACTATCTCAAAAAAGGGGGAACTTTCCCTAAAAGGGAATCAGTCCTGTAACAATTCGCTAACAGTGATTTCCTATGGAATAACTTTGCTCATCGATGAGTTGAACAACTGAAGTTCAAGCATTCAGTCTTTGTCCACCAATAGGTTACCCCTTCGAGCACAATAGCTTCTGTCAGATAACACAACAATTTCCAAAGAAATGCAAATGTAGTGAAAGAGAAAGGGAAATTTGGGGAAATGATAAGAAAAAAGTAGGTAACAAGAATACATTTACAAAAACAACTGTATGGAATAAAATGTAATGTGTATCTGCAGTACTGATTATGTATGTTGTTGTTTCATTCTTAGTATATAACATCAACCAGTCTGAAATGCCAAAACTTTTGAAGCATATTATTAAAACTCATATTTTAATTGCTATTTATATCCTCTATTATCGAAAAAAAGAGAAAATTAGTAACTAACTGCTTTTTCTCTATACTTATGATGGCAATACACAGAGAAGAAATTTCATATAACACTATAAATGTGAAGGTAGTTTCTGGTTTTGGGTTTCCTGAAGGCTGAAAACTCTGCCTGATTTAGCAAGATATTTTAACTTTAGAGTTTTAAAGTGAATGTAGGATAGCTGCAGGCAGCAAGTAACTGAGGTAAAATTATGAACAGTTGAGATGACTGGTAAATGAAGACCGTTCCTCAGTTGGTAATACCTCTGTTTATTGTAATTACAGTCATTACACAAACCAGACATCACTGTCAGCATGTGAATCTGATACATGTAATTAGAAGTAAGGTGCTGATCTGAGTACTTACAGTCATCATTATTTAAAGAAAAACTGCACTATAGATTCACTGAAATTGCACATTGTGAAATGAATCGAGTGTTTCATTTGTATCATATTACATAAACACAGTATTATCTTGGGGATCTCTTCCAGGCTAAAACTAAGCAGCACTTGGTACTAGCAATATTTTTGCAAACTTGTCTGTGAGCTTTGGTAAATGGCAGGCAGAATACTGCGTTGGTTTTTGATTAGACACTGTCCGCATTAGACCTACATCAGTAAATATTTATCAGGCAATTTCAGTGACATTGCCGTAAGGAAGGAAATTTCAGTCTGACAGATCTCATCTGATCGTTTCTACTTCGCTTATACCTTGGTACATTTACCTGTCATGTCTGGGAAGGTTTAAGTACGTTAAGCCAGTGCATTTTATTCCGTAGAGTTGATCAAACCAAACACCCATAGATTGTGCTGTAAACCACTTTAATACATGCAGTAGAGGTGCGGCACAGAAGAAACCATTAGTTTCTGTACATGAATAAATATTCAGACAATTCTATCTTATTTAAAAGACTGCCATCATCTTTATTTTCTCACACACACAGTGAAATAAATGTCTCATATCACAAAGAGAAACACCAAGCTGATTTAATAGGAATCTTTTCTTTCAAAATTATACAGAAAATTCATACTTCTCAACCTCTTAGTGCAAGAAATCTGGACAAAGCCTAAAATAATGGAGTGACAAAGGCCCAAAAAGAGGAACAGATTTTAAACATTGCTCTTATAAACATAGAAAAGTTGCTAGAGTAACATATTTTGTGTTAGCATGCATTTTCTGAAGGATATAAAGTCTGAAACTCAGATGTGTCATTATTTAGTGACTTCAGTCCTCAGTGATTTGCCAGGAAACCACAAATTTTATGAGGAACAAATCAAAAATATGAAGCAAACATCTGGACATTCTGTGAAAATCTGAACAATTGATAGGTACAACAGGAATTGTACAGTAGCACATAAAATTAACTCTCCTACCTGATTTGCTGCGGCAGCCAATGAATGTCTATCACCCGCATTTTTCACCAGTCAATATTCAGTGCAAGTTAATATGGGAAACATTAAGAATTCATGCATAAAAAAATCTCAATCACATGACTTGACCAGCAAGTCTCTTTCTTTTATTGTAATTTTTTTTTACCTGATTACAGATCTTTTAAGGATTTCTGTTAAGGTTAGCTACAAGACTTTTGGCTACATTTCTAAGTATTATATCTTGCTATTTTATGTGGCAACATGTTCAGATCTCATGAATGGCAATTCATGGAGGCTACCCTATAGTTAATTAACTAGCATTATCCAAACATAAATATCTCATTTTATATTTCTGACATTTGGGACCAAAGTATTAAGAAACACCTGGCACAACATATTTATGGTACTAGTCGAAATGTCTATGGAGCATAGGATTATAGGATCATAGGAGGCTAATAGACTATCAACCCGGAGGTCATTTCAAGCCTAGCTGTTTCATTCCAATGTAATACTATAGATACTCTAGTCAATACCCAAAATTGTATTTAGTAATGACTGCCCATGTCCAAGAGAGTTGTGGGTGCTATTCCCAGTAAGAATTTATTGTGCCCCATCCACTCAGACAAGTTCCTTTGAACAGTGTCATAGAGGTGCTCTGCTTCACATGAATTGGCAGCCTATTCCAAAGATGCGGCAGTCACTGGGAGACAAATCTGTCCCTCCAGCACGTCCTATTCAAGTTGGAGGCCATATTTAGGTTCCTGGAACATGTAGCTTTAGTCCCGTTTGATTTACGGATGTGCGGTAAATTCATTAGGTTTGGGTTGGAGACTGCTTTGTAAGCCAGGTATAAGTCTTCCCTAAGAAGTCTATATGATACTGAGTATAGTGACAGGGACTTTAGTCAGTCTGTGTAAGGCATGTGCTGGAGTCCCCTTGATGTTCTGAGTTAGAAATCTCTGAGGTCTCTCCAATTGCTGCAGGTGCTTTGTACAGTGCATGCCAAAAGGGGTGTTATACTCAATTACGGGTCTGATTAGTGATGAGTATAGAGGGCTTATAACATCCTTAGCTCTAGAGGTGATGTCTTTGCTAATCAAGTGTGCTATGGAGAAGGCCTTCCTTACTACCATAGACACATGGTGGTCAAAGTTAAGGTCACAGTCTACTTGTGATCCCAGATCTCTTACTACTTCGTAGGTACATATGGAATTGTAGTTAATTTGATAGTGTAAGGAGACATCGTTTTTACCAAAGGGAAAGAAGATGCATTTCTTTGCATTCATTTTGAGACTATGACTGAGGCACCAGTCATTGGTCTGCATAAGATCCTCTTGAAGTATACTGACATCATTTGGGGATTCAGTAATTGCACCCAGTTTGCAGTCATCCACAAACTTGGTCAGCCACAGCCCCTTAATTTTGGCCTGACTTCTGAAAAGTATATACCAAACAGTTGGGGGTCCAGCACTGACCCTTGTGATACCCCGCTTCTGACAGGTCTCCTGGTTGATGCGGAGTCACCCAGTTTAATAGTGTGTAACCAGTTTGTGAGCCAGTTGGTAACCATGCTACAACAAAGTGGTTTACATTCAGTTTGCTATGTTTATTGGTAATGCCTGAGTGTGGGATTGTTTCAAAAGCTTTTGTCAAGTTGAGGTGTGCTGTGTGCACAAATTTGCCCTCGTCTGTGGGCCTGGTCACATTTTTGAAGAAATCCACTGGGTTTAACAGGCAGGATTTGCCCTTGAAGCCAAATTGGGTTGGATCCAGGGTTTGGAGGTTCATAGGTAGGTACTAGGCTATTGGCCCTAGGGCCTACATAAGCCTAGCCAAATGGTACCCTGGCTTTTGCCACCCAAGAAAATTATTTTCCTGTGCCCCTGTCAAGTAGAGCCATAGAAGTGATCCTCAGGGTGAATTTCCTATCTCCCATCCAATCATCAAGATTTTTCTTGAAGAGTGCTAATGAGGAGCTTTGTTTGATACAGATAGGTAGTTTGTTTCGGAGTATGAGAAGTCTCTGGGACAGGAATGTATCCATCCAGCATGTTCTGTTTATTGTGGTGACAAGTTTTAGGTCCCTAGAGCGTGTAGCTTGGAGGGATTGGGATTTCTTTAAGTGGAGCATGTCCAACAGCTTTGGGTTTGACATAGCTTTGCATGTTAGGCAGAGATCGCCTCTGAGTAGGCGATATGCGACAGAGTAAAGCTGGAGTTTTTTGAGACGGTCTGCATAGGGCATCTGTTTGAGGCTGGTAATCCTCTTTGTGAGGTATTTCTGCGGCCTTTCTAGTTGTTGTAGATGTCTTGTGAGGTACATACCAAAAGGGGCATTGTACTCTATAATGGGTCTAATGAGTGATGAGTAGAGGGGAACAATGGCCTCTTTTTTCCTGGATGAGAAACCTTTTGTGATGAGGTGAATCACGTAGAAGGATTTCCTGACTACTGTGGCGATGTGATTATCAAAGAAGAGACTACTGTCCACCTGCGTCCCAAGGTGTCTTATCACACTTTCAGTGTTAAGTAGACTACTGCCTATGTGGTAGTTCATGGGTACAGAGTTTTTACCAAAAGGGATGACGATGCACTTTTTGACATTGAGCTTGAGGCCATGGCTTTGACACCAGGCATCTGTCTCAGTGAGGCCCTTTTGTAGGATGTCCACATCATTAAGAGTTTTGATTATGGCTCCTAGTTTGCAGTCATCTGCGAAAATTGTTAGCCAAAGACCTTCTGTGTTAGCCTGCACTTCAGAGAAGTAGATACCAAACAGGAGAGGACCTAGGACTGAACCATGTGGTACTCCACTTGTCACTAGTCTGAAGTTGGATTTAGAGTCTGCTACTTTCACAGTGTGATTCTGTCAGTGAGCCAGTTGGCAACCCATCTTGTGACATAGGGATTTATACCTAGTTTAGTGAGTTTATCTATAATTCCAGAGTGGGGGATGGTGACGAAAGCCTTGGTGAGCTCTAGGTAGGCTGTGTGCACCACCTTACTTTCATCTACAGCTTTGGTGACCGCTTCAAAGAAGTCTATCAGGTTTAGGAGACATGATCGGCTTTTTACAAACTCGAACTGGGTAGGGTCCAGAGTTTGGAGATTACCAGTGTCATTGTTTATAAGTTCCATGATGATACGTTCCATAGCCAGGCTCATCAGGCTAATGGGGCAGTAGGTCCCGTGGTCCGTGGTGGCTCCCCCTTTGTGGAGTGGGATAACCGTTGCCATGTACCATTCAGTGGGCACAAAGCCTGAGGTGAGGCTATGACTGAACATTTAGGTGGGGTGCCAGTTCATTCTGTAGTTCATGTAGAACACAGCCTGGGCTGTTGTCAGGTCCCATGGATGCTGTGTTTTTGGCTTTGGAGAGTGCGTCTGTTACCTGTGCAGCCATGATTACAGGAACTTTGCATTTTTCCGGTGTAGAGATGGGCCCTTTAGGTGGTGAGAGAGGGATAAAGTTAGCACTGAACCTATCTGCCAGGATGCTGGTAATATCAGTTGGTTCTGTATATTTAGTGCCATTGTGCTGTAACATAGAGCAGATCTGAGTGTTGCCATTGAGATTCTTGACATAGCTATAGAATGCTTTGTGGTTGTCTTTAGAATTAGTGGCAATTTTGTTTTTGTAACTAGCCTCGGAGGATTTTATGAGGGATCTCAGCTTCTTACTGAGGCTGACCATGGCGTTCCTCCAATCGTGGGATTTTACTCTTTTTTGCAACAGTTTCTTTCTTCTGTTGTAGAATTTGTTTATGGCAGGGGACCACCAGATTGGCTTCCTTTTTTTGGAGGATAGCATCTTGGTTCTGTTAGGGATTGCACGATCCATGCACTCGTGTAAATGCTTATAAAATGCATTTGTATAGGATTCAGCAGTCATACCATAGCTCATGTTGGAGTGAACAACCTGAGACATACCTCCCTGGACTATATGAAGAGATACATGATTGAGCTCTGAGTATGTGTCCCAGGTAAATATGTCCCTAGCGTTGAGCAGCATATTAACCTCACCTAAAATGATACCACAGTGAAAACAAAAAAATTATCAATTTCAATAACTGGTTTAGTTTTTGGTGTCATTCAAAGGGGATCCAGTTTCTGTCAACCTGGGATGACCATGGTCGACAAACCTCATTGCTTTGCCAGAAACAGTTTGCACCTGGCACCACTAGGCTTTCATCTGCTGGCAAATGCTCTTGCTTTGCCCATAGTGTCTTTTTTAGGCAGAGTGCGAAAAACAAAATTGCCAACATGAAAACTGCCAACCATAACAAAAAAAGGCTTATGCTGCTAAATGCTAGGAGTGTGTAGATCAAAATGTATGTGTACCTTTAAGACGCTTTCCATGGGCTTGCACATGTGTACAAATACTGAGCACGTGTGAGCCTGACTGCCATTTTGTAGTAAGCTGTTGAGATGTAACCATGCATGTCTGTGTGTGTAGTCTGTCAATTAATCAGTTTGTTTATATTTTGCATTGCTGCTATCCATCCTGATGTGTTTCTATGTAATAAAGTATATAAACGAACTACCCTGCCTGTTCATCTTGACTTATAAACAAGAACGAGCGACAGAGGATAAAACAAAAACTGCACACCCTGGAAGCACTTCTATCACTGGAGGATGTAGATGCCTGTGCAGTCACAGAAACCTGGTTCAAGACCTCAGAGAGTACCTCGGCATTGCAAGGCTACAATGCCTTCCACACCTTCAGACCACAAAACAAACATGTCAGAACCAGAGAAGGTGGTGTTTCTCTCTATATTAGACATAAATTCACTTCCCGACTAGTTAGACTGGACAACTCCATGGAGTTACTCCAAGTTCAGATTACTGTGGGTAAGACCCCCATTCAAGTCATCGCTAGTTATAGATCCCTCCTCCATGGATCATGATGTGCATGAGGCCTACTTGACCAAACTGGAGTCAATACAAATATTGCTAAACACTCTGGTTATAGGGGATTTCTATTATCCCACCATCCACTGGGAAACCTACTCTAGCCCTAACTCACTAGTGCAAAAGTTCCTTGAATTTGTTAACTCAAATGCCCTGGAACAAATTATTCAAACCCAACAAGAGGAACAAGCATACTAGATCTGCTCCTCATTAACATGATAAACAGATCCACCTCCGCATCTGTCAGACCGTTATTAGTTAAATCTGACCACAAATCAGTTACCTTCAAACTGGCACTAACACCAGAACTCACAAAGGGTGAAGTCCGACTAAAAAATTTCAACAAAGCAAACTATACACTTCTAGGGAAGGTATAAATGCATTCCAAGCTCCACCCCAGCTGGAAATGGTAACTACACCAAAGCTTACACCAAAGCCCTGTGCAATTACTTGTATAAGTATATAGACTCGGCTGTTCCAGACAGAATCAAATCCAGAGCCTCAAGTAAAAACAAGCCACCCTGGTGGACATCAAGCATCAACAAACTTTATAACAAATGTAAAATGTTGCTGTCTAATTAAACTAATTTGAGGCCCCAACAATGGAAAAGAAACCCTCCTCAGCCTTAACAGGCAAATAAGACAACATGTTAAATCCTCTAAGGGTAACTGAGAAAACTTACCAGTCACAGCCAAGGATAATCATAAGGCCTTTTACAGCTACGTACATAGCCTAAAAGGTAGGACTCAACCATGTGCTGAACTAGTAACTAATAGTATCAAACACACTGATTCCGCAGATATAGTAAATCTGCTAGTGGATAGATTTGGCAAAAAATTTCACTTCCTTAGCCCCTCCAAACATATCACAAACCTTGTCTCCCACCCTACATATCTGAAGAGCAGGTCATTAAAGCATTGTCTAAGGCAAAAAATACAGCCTCTATAGGACCAGACAGCATCCCAGGCTGTCTTCTAAATAGGCTAAAACATGAACTATCATCACCATTAAGTACCCTGTTCAATCACAGCCTAACCACAGGCTTTGTTCCTGCAGAATGGAGAACAGAAACAGTTATTTCCCTCCTCAAAGATGGTTTAAAAACAGACCCAGGGGATTATAGACCCGTAAGTCTGACCAGCCTCATTTGTAAAGCCATAGAATGTATCATCATGGGCCTCATAAAAAAAAACATAGGTAACCAACTCTTGTGCTCAACGTTTTCTGGAATTCATAAATTCCAACACCTTGGATCAACTTATCCACACACCCACCAGGGGCAGCAATATCCTAGACCTGGTCATTACCATAATGGTACTTTTTGCTGAGAGACCTGAGTGCAAGCATGATCTGATGAATCCTGGCACCAGACAGGCAGCTGACCATGACTTTTTCCTTACCTAACCTGGTGAGTGGGACATCCGTGTATCTCACCATGGAGTCTGCAATGACAAGAAAATTAGTTTTTTGAGTGTTGCACCTTAAGGGCTTAATAGGTGAAACACTGGTGTTGCTATGCTTCCTGAGTGCTGTATGAACTGTGTTAGTTGCAGCAGTCTTTTGTTCTGAAGGCCTCTGGAGTTTCGGTAAGTTTTTTTGAGAGAACCTCCATGCATGTTGATTTATGTGTTTGATGTGTACTATGTGTATGACTGTTGGTACTATGTACATGAGTCATGGTGGGTGAGTTGACAACCTCTTCAGTCTTATTGTTTTGAGTGTAATAGAGCAGGGATTCAGGATTCTTGATGTAGATACATCTCTCACCCTCTGTACAAGAGTAAGTTATTAGTAGTGTTGTCAGTGTACATGAGGCTGTTGCTACACTGCCTCAAGAGACCCAAGATAACAGGCCTGGCAGGAAAAACAAGGGCAGTCCAACTGTCCATAATGCTAGGTTTGAAGAACTGTTATCACAAAAGGGGTGCTTTCAGGACTGTAGATAAGTATTTCTGACTGGTGGTTTAATAGGTCACAGCTCACTAGCAGTACTTCTTAGACAAGAAATGTACTTAAGATGAGGGCTACACTAATCCACTACAGCTGTATCTAAGGGAAACATTGTCAAAATTATCTGTCCAGCTATGGCACACAATTGTACAGTATTGTGTGGTGCTGCAATGATGCACAAACAAGCAGAAACCTGCTCAAATGAAGGGCTTAAATACCAGAAGTTAAAAACGTAAAAAAACTTGAAAAAAACTCAAAAGATCTAGACCAATCACCCTTCAGCAGACATGTTCCAATCAGCACACTTCTCTCACAAGTGTGCAGAAGGGGCCCTTCCAATCAAATATGGCTTAGAAAATGTGCTCAGAATACAACAGCCACTGCAAACAGACCCAGATGCAACAAACCTGTATCTGGACTATGTTACAGCTACTAGCTACATTAATTTATGCAGGAAACACTAAACAAATATTTTTAACTTCCTATATATGCCTACATGGGCTTGTTAAGTAAAAGCATTTTCACACACACACACACACACACACACACAGAAGAAGAACTAAAAGCAGGAAGCATCTATAATAAATGAAATTTGCTCTCTACATACAAAAGGAAAATAAAAACAAGAGTTCTTTGGCATTTAAAATAATTCAAAACAGTACCATCCAGGTTTTCTCTGGTGCATATTTATGCAGTCTAACCCTTCCATCAATGGGCTCCACGGAAGGAAAGGTCCAAAGCTCTCGGTTTCCCCTAGACCTAGATTCCAGCTCTGAATTTTAGATATATCTACCAGGTACACATTTACAACAAGCCCTTACTGGGATATCATATTCTATGCCTCCAGGGACTGCAGGCAAATTCCTACTTACCTGTCTAATGATCCTCTGCTTGAGGAAAAACTTCCTCTAATATTAAACAGAAGAGGGCTTTCGCCTTTATTTGGGCAATGAACAGATTTGATGAACCCCAATTGAGGACATAAATGCTCATCTATTTAATATATTTTATTTTCAATAAAGAATCAAATTCTAAACAAGTTATAAGGGTAGATTACTATGAAGTCATAGTTAAACTTGTCTATAGATATAGATTTCCTACAACCCAATTGAATGGACACAATGCTGACAGCCAGGAGGCTGATGTAAAAGTGTTGAATTAACAAATATCGACACATTTTGTGCATACTCCAGGGATTACTCTGGGGTGAAATAAACCAATAACAACTGTTTTTGCAGGGGGGCAAGCCTCTTGCACCCCCAGCCCCCTGCTAATTACATATACTAATGTCAAGAAAGCACAATCCCTGGGGAAAGGGAGCATTTCCCTATCTAGAGATTGTCGATCTCACACACCTGTTAACTATCCATATGAGTCGACCAAATGGTGTCAACCAAACAGGTGTCAGCATAGTGTCCATTTGATTGGATGGAGAACACCTATATATATATATATATATATATATATATATATGTATATGCGTGTGAAATATATATATATATATATATATATATATATATATATATATATATATATATATATATATATATATATATATATATATATATATATATATATATATATATATATGCATCTGAAATTATCCAGATGCAACTAACACTAGGTAAGACTGCAATCCAAATAGTAGCTTGCTACAGATCCCCCACCATGCCCCAAGATTCTCACTACATCTTTCTAAACATACTGGAAAATATTAAGATAGAACCAAACACCCTAATACTGGGTGATTTTAACTACCCTGCCATTAACTGGGAAAGCTATTCGTTTACCAACACCTTTGCCAACGGTTCTTGGAATTCATAAATTCCAATGCCCTGGATCAACTAATCCATAGTCCCAGCAGGGGCTCCAATATCCTAGACCTGGTCATTACCAACATGGGTAATCGATGCTCCACACCTATGGTCACCCCCTCGTTAGTCAGGTCTGACTATAAGCTAATCACCCTTAACAGCCACATCCCACTCCCACCCCCACCACCCATTAAGGAAACCTCCATAAAAAAACTTCTCCAAAGCCAACTTCATGCTACTCAAGTCAGAAGTTACAAACTTCATGACACCCATGCAGACGGGAACTGAAAGTTCAACTACTGAATCCTACACTAAGGCACTGTACGAGCACATCCACTCATGCATGAATCGTGCCATCCCAAATAGAACCAAGATGCTTTCCTCCAAAAAAAGGAAGCCAATCTGGTGGTCCTCTGCCATAAACAAACTTTACAACAAAAGGAAGAAACTGTTGCAGAAAAGAGAAAAATCCCAGGATGCAAAAAACTCCCTTTACCAGCCTCGGTAAGAAACTGAGATCCCTCATAAAATCCTCCAAAGCTAGTTACGAACATAAAATTGCCAAAGATTCCAAAGACAACCACAAGACATTCTATAACTATGTGAAAATCTAAATGGCAATGCTCAGATCTGCTCTGAGCTAACACAGAATGGCATTAAATATACTGATCCCAAGGATATTGCCAATATCCTGGCAGATCGATCCAGTGCCAACTTCACCCCCCTCTCACCCCCTAAACGGCCCAATTCAATACCGGAAGATTGCCAAATTTCAGTAATAACGGCCACACAGGTAAAAAACGCACTTTCCAAAACTAAGAATACAGTATCCATGGGACCAGATGACATCCTGGGCTGTGTACTACATGAACTACAATATGAACTGGCACATCACCTAAGTGTCATGTTTAATCATAGCCTCACCTCAGGTTTCGTGCCCACTGAGTGGCGCAGAGCTATAGTTATCCCACTCCACAAAGGGGGATCCACCTTGGATCACAGAAACTACCATCCCATCAGTCTGATGAGCCTTATCTGCAAGGCTATGGAGCGTATTATCATGGAACTTATAAACAAAGACATTGGCAACCCTCAAACACTGGACCCCAACCAGTTTGGGTTCGGAAAGGGCCGATCTTGTCTCCTGAACCTGATTGACTTCTTCGAATCAGTCTCCAGTGCCATGGACAAGGGTAAGGTGGTCCACACAGCCTATCCAGACCTCGCTAAGGCCTTTGACACCATCCCCCACTCTGGAATCATAGATAAACTTACTAAGCTGGGCATTAATCCCTACATCACCCAATGGGTTGCCAACTGGCTTACTGACAGAACCCACACTGTAAAAGTAGCCAACTTCAAATCCAGCTCCAGACAAGTGACAAGTGGAGTACCTCAGGGTTCAGTCCTGGGACTGCTCTTGTTTGGCATTTACTTCTCTGAAGTACAGGCCAACACTAAGAGACTCTGGCTAACAAAGTTCACAGATGACTGCTAACTGGGAGCCATTATTGAATCCCCAAATGATGTGGATACTCTACAAAAGGGCCTTACAGAAACAGATGCTTGGTGCCAGAGCCATGGGCTCAAGCTCAATGCCAAGAAATGTATAGTTATCCCCTTTGGGAAAAAACATGTACCTGTGAATTACCACATAGGTAGCAGTACACTAAACACCAAAAGTGTGATAAGAGACTTAGGGACACAGGTGGACAGTGGTCTCACCTTCGATAACCACATCGCCACAACAGTCAGGAAATCCTTTTACGTGGCACACCTCATCACTAAGGGCTTTTCACCCAGAAAAAAGGAGGTCATTGTCCCACTGTACTCATCCCTCATTAGACCCATTATAGAATACAATGCCCCGTTTGGTATGTACCTCTCAAGACATCTGCAACAACTGGAAAGGCCGCAGAAATACCTCACTAAAAGAATCACAGGCCTAAAGCAGATGCCCTATGCTGACCGCCTTAAAAAACTCCAGCTATACTCTGTCGCATATTGTCTACTCAGAGGCGATCTCTGCTTAACATACAAGGCCATGTCAAACCCTGAGCTGGTGGACATGCTTCACTTAAAGAAATCCCAATCCCTCAGAGCCACACGCTCCAGGGATCTAAACCTTGTCATCACAATAAACAAAACATGCTGGAGGGATAGGTTCCTGACCCAGGGACTCCCCAGACTCTGGAATAGACTGCCCGTACATGTCAAGCAGAGTGCCTCTTTGGCCCTCTTCAGAAAGAACGTTGACGATTGGATGGGAGAAAGGAAATTCACCCGGGGGATCACATCAGTCGCCCTGCTAGATGGGTCCATGGAAGTAAATAGTGTGGGAAGAAATAGCCAGGGAATTGTTATGGCTAGGCTTGTATATGCCCTAGGGCTGATAGCCTAGTACCAACCTATGTACCTGTGTGTATGTGTGTGTATATATATATATATATATATATATATATATATATATATATATATATATATATATATATATATATATATAGAGAGAGAGAGAGAGAGAGAAAGATATAGATAAATAGACACACACACGCAAACATATATACCAAACTCAAAAACAATTCCAACACCCTTGTGTATATATTTACTGTCTCCAGAAATGTTCTATTAAATCTATAATCATTACATTTAATGAACTGGCTAGGATATATTTATATCCTGAAAGAGACATACAATTTTTCAAATATGGTTTGTATTTTGAATTTGTTTGCCACAATATATGATGTAAAATATGTAAAGTTTATAAATGCATTTGTTTCGGATCCGCTGAAGAAGGCTTTTGTAGCTGAAACCGGTTCTGATCTTGTCTAACTTGTACCTGTTGCTCTTTTCACTGAAAATAAAATAATATTAAAGAAATAAATATTTATTCTGCTGCTTTAAATAATAATACGGAGGATTTAGAGCAACGATGGATCATTCGAATGCAGGCTGATAAGAGGCCAGGTTAAATGAGGCTATCTCTTTAAGACCTCACTTGAAGTGTCATGGGTTATTTAAGTGATATATTGCTACTCTGTATTTGAGATAACGTAACTCATCTCTCTGTTGTGATTGATTGTGATTTTTTTTTTTTTTATATTTTGAAGATGTTCTTGTTTTTATAGTGATCTGACGAAGTGCCTATTCAGGTGTGAAAGCTCTTATCATTAATAAATTATTGCCTTCATTTTTAGGTGTGTTTGTAGGCTGTTTTTTTCTTGTTGTTGAACTGTTGTTGAGACCGAGAGATATACTTTTGCAGGATCTGGATTTTTTTCTTCTGATCATTTTTTCAATGCCTTTATTGAATTATCATGGAAGACCTAGGCAAATATACATTTATAGAAAAAAAAACATATTAGCATATTCCCAGTTGCAAACATTAGAAATCACAGATATTCTTTTATATAATTATCATTGATCTTATATTATAGAAATTGATCAGTTCTTGCCTTCCCTTAAACCTCAATCCTCCTCCAAAACATTATGCTGCAGGTATTTCTCCCACAATTTCCATTTTTTCTATGTAATTTGCTTCTACCCTTTTCCTACAGATCACACTTCCTATTCTTTTATCTCTATTACAATATTTAATACTTCAAATAGAGCTTGTTTAAACTTTGATTTCAATGTTCTAGTAATTGCTTTTTTTTGGCAGCCACCAAAATTAAACTTAATATGACCTTACTATGTGTATGCAATTCCAATCCTGTATCCCAGCTCAGAAAAATAATTTCCTTAGTTACACCCTTTTTCTCACCCAATATTTCCAACAGAGTACTCTGTACTGAATTTTTAAAGTTTGCTAATTCAAGACACTGCCAAAACATATGTTCCCAGTTATCGCTTTCTTCCCAATTACACCTCTAACAATTGTCATCTACCCGAGGAAAAATTCTTTGGAATCTACTTGGAGTATAAAAATACCGATGCAAACACTTCCAAGCAAAAAGCATTGTGGCATCATTCTTGGCAGCTGTACGATACTGTTTAATAATAGTTTCATGCCAATTTCAGACGCATCTTTTGGGAAATCTATCATGTCCTCCTCATACAATCCAGTGAGGTATGTCTCAAGTCATTGCCTCCCACATGTGCAATGACCATGTCTCTGTATAGCTAAGATGAAGGCACTTGAGGATCTTAATGACACTGCAGATCTTGGCACCAGAGAGGCAGCTAGCCATCACTCAGTCTTTCCTCTGTGAAAGCGTATCAGTCTGTCTGACTATGGAGTCACCTATGACTAAGACGTTGCCAGATGTACTGTCATGGTCTTTGCTGCCTTAAGGGCTTCAACCTGCCAGTTAAGTGACCCATTTATGTAGTTTCATTGTTTTTGCAGTGTCTGTGTGTGCTTTTTGCTTGTTAATGTCACAGTGAGTGTCCTTCATACCAAACCTTTGTCTAGGAGGCCTTTGTGGTTTAGGCAGGGACTTTTTAAGTACTTAAGTGTAAGTCTTGCTTGTCTAGGACATGATGCTGGTTATGGTTTACAATGTTTGAAGAGAGGTAGGCCTCCAAGTTTAGTAGATACTTACAGTTTTCATATATGGAACAGTGTACAGAAACTCTCTGAAAGCAATCAGTTGTAGCTAGTGGGTCTTGCAGGCTTAACAAATGCTAGCAATCATTAATAAGGAACTAAGCCTTGCAAGAACACATCTCA